>NW_015551047.1:337933-338662 GCF_001515605.1 Sinocyclocheilus anshuiensis
AGATATTTTAGGCAATATAGAAATCCTGGCCAGGACGCGTCCTGGGAAAATGGCACGTATGGTCACCCTAACTGAGGGAGTCCTGCACTTTCCGTCTTTGACGAAACGTAAAAAAACTGTGCATACCGCAGGAACGGTATAACGGAAAATTTTAGTGGTTTGGAAACCGTGATGTTTCCAAACCGCGGTATACCTTGAAACCGGTTATCGTCCCATGCCTAGCTCCAACCCTACCTGTGATTTTCTAATGATCCTGAAGACGTTATATATCTCTCCACTGTGAGCCGCCATAGAATGTTGTCTGACTAATTATGAGATTGCAAATAAAAAAATGAAGAGACATTGCCCACTACAAAAAATGCAGCTTCGCCCTTGCCTGAGATACATTAAAAAGACTAAAAACAATAAAACTAACATTGTATAATGGTAGTTTACATTCTGATTAGATGAGTCACTAAAAGCATTGTTACCAATGTAATTCAACAAATTTTGTGTTTCCCGAAACCATAGTTCTGACGAACATCTGCAAACAGCATTTGGGAACCCCAGAGTTCCCAAAGGGACATCTGGAAATAAAGGAAAACCACAAAGAACGTCTCGGTTACGTATGTAACCCTCGTTCCCTGAGGGAGGGAACGGAGACGTCACGTCGGATGACCGACAAATTGGGATCTCGCTTAGAGAGACCAATCTACTTCGAGTGTAAACTAAACGAGCCAATGCACATTG
>NW_015551047.1:338729-342440 GCF_001515605.1 Sinocyclocheilus anshuiensis
TGGTCCCTCTAAGCGAGATCCCAATTCGTCGGTCATCCGACGTGACGTCGAGAGTGACCGACTGAAAGGGAACAAAAAATACTTGTCCTCAGATGCCATTTTTGCTATTTGCAGCAATAATCCGAAACTAATATGATCTTAAATTGAATAATTAGCAAAAGTTATTACTCTACCACCTGTGTGACGTCATCAACTACTGTTCTGTATTGTTGAACCAACATGGTTCAAACGACAGGTGTGTGACAAATCACTATGGTTTCAGGGAAACAATCGTGACTTGCTAGTTAATTTCTCAAACGATGCTGTGACTAGGTTAGTTGAGAAGCGAGTTACATCCCGATTGGATTGTAGCCAACACTCCTTAAACAACACCTTCACCTTCATCTGGACTTGTTTGGGTCACGTATCGCTCTCAATTTTCATATTCCTTCATGCGTCTTTCTCAATTTTGCTTTTAATAAAATAACGGCCACAAACAGACACAAGGAAATGCTCCATCTACTATGCTATAAATGGACAATTTTTTTTCCATCACACAATATCTATCACATCCTGCCCTTCCAATCTGTATATATTTTGGTCGAACTTTGCCTTTAATATGATGTTAATTAGAGTGAGGGTGTAATTAACTTGGACTTTAATAAACCTTGAAGCCTTGAGGTTGTCGGAGAGTGATAGTATCACGACTGTGGACTTGCCAAATTAAACCAAGCTCCCTGCCTCTGACTTAATTAAAAAACAAAAAAAGCCAAAGTGTAATTAATATTACAAGGGAAAGCTGACTCTTGTGGATCCTCTGAGGATAAATTAAGATTCTGAAAATGAAGCTAAAGGGTATGTGTGCTAACATTGTACGGTATTACCTGTCAGGGAATACCCTCATAAGCTCAGTCGCTAGCCTTAGCGTAAGCGAAACAGATTTTCCCATGATGCCTGTCTGTACATGTGTAGCACCGTGTATCTCTGCTGCAAGGACATTTCCAACATACTCCACTCATGATTGGATCTCCCCTGCTCCCAAATCACATTACAGCAATATGCCGCCAGAATTTCATTAGGCCCTCTGTAGCCTCAGAGACACTGCATTGGCTTTAAAGAACAATGCGCTTATCATATTTCATAAATTTCCCATTTGTAAATTGCTTTTAGTGGCAGTTCATGAGAGGCCATGTAATAGACTGACATTTATTTTCATTCGATGAAATGCCAAATATATGTCCGTATGAAATTTACAGGGCTACAGAGCAGGCAGAGGAAATGGCGACGCCAAGTAGTGACTCTTGCTAATACCGACAGAGCTCTGGGCAGTACTGCGGCTCTAGGGAAGCATAATGGAAGATGGCACTCTAAATGGGCTAATAGACATTAAAAGTAGGGGCTAGACCAAGGGCACGTCTCTTTAAATTACACTGGCATTTTAGACCCCAACATCCATATTAACCTTCCACTTGGGGTCATTTGCACTTAATTTTATTACAGTAAGCCCAAAGATGCAGGCTGGCTACATTAATAAAGACATCTGATGAGAGATGTAAAAGCAGCTCTGCCACATGAGTGGAAACATGAGAAAAGGATCATGGGAGAGGTGATGAGTGTTTTAATCAAGTCTACTCATATCAGTAGGGACAAAAACTAGAGTAAAAGGCTATTGAGTACATTTACTTACTGTCAGTGGTTCTTGCATATGGCGGGTAAATGATGACTTTCATTTTATTTGTTGGCTAGAATACATGCGGCGACAGTTGGAGATGAAGACAAGTGCTCCTATCAGTCATTCCACAGAGTGGCCACTTCTTATACAATTTTTAAAAAGGCTGGAGACACTCATAGACAAAAGACTGAGTGAAAGCAGCAAATGGCATGCTCATCCCTCACTGCGCTTCTCACTTTGATGACATCCCAAATGGCTCACTTGGTGTGGGCTAGTCTCGTAGTCTTTGCTTGTTTATGCTCATGAAACTCACAAGACTCTACGACAGGGTTTCTCAAATCCGGCCCTGGAGGGCAAGCGCCCTGCAGATTTTAACTGAAACTCTGATCAAACTTGCCTACCTGTAAGTGTCTAGTAACTTTGAAGACCTTGGTTTGCTTGCTCAGGCATCTTTGTTTAGGGTTGGAACTAAACTCTGTAGGCCCAGATTTGAGGTCTGTTGTCCAATAGTCTATGCAACTGTGCCGCAAGTTGCAACTGTGTCGCACATTCACGTGTGGACTTTGGAGCAAACTAATTCATGACATCACCAACAGGAGTACCACAAGAGTCCCATTTAATGCCAATTTCTGTTGCACAGAATATTGGACAGCAAATCATTGTGAAGTACACACCAGTGGGGTTTGCTCAAAGGGACATCAAGGGTGTTCTCATGAGTATCTTTACAAACCATAAATGATAAATAGGCAGTGTTTTAGTACTCAAGACCAGACTTGGTTGCAATTCCATCCCGATGGTCTGGTCTTGGTCTCGTTACAGACCAAATTCAGTCTCAGGTACTACAATACTTTGAATACTTTTTGTGGTCTATGAGAACTTGCGCATATGATCCGGTACTTCTGGACGGGAAAACATTGGCTACTTTTTACAAAAACCAAGTGGGGTGGCACAGTGGCTCGGTGGTTAGCACTGTTGTCTCACAACAAGAAGATGGTTTGAGCCCCAGCAGGGAGGCCTTTCTGTGTGGAGTTTGCATGTTCTCCTTGTGTCAGCATGGGTTTACTCCAGGACAGGTACTCCGGTTTCTGCCTGAAGACATGCAGTTTAGGTGAATTTAAGATTCTAGACAGACAGACAGACTTGTGTATGGATTAACTGGTTCTTGCCATGAGTATCGCCGTAGATGCTGGAATGGTGTTAAGAAGAAAATAAACATAAAACCAAATAATCCTTTATTAATTAATCGGACTGAAAAGCCTTCATGTAAACACCTTAATAGATCTGATTGAGCTCAGTCTGTTCAATAGATTGGATTGAAAGGGGTGGTTTATTCCTTTTCTAATACGACTGAGAGTGTATGTAAACACTCAATCGGATTGAAAACCGATGGAAATGGATAAATATTAATTCTGCTGTTTAAAACAAATAAAGAAGCAGTGTAGGATAATGCTTATTATGCACAAACAGTGGGAAACTATGTTTGTGCATTGTCCGCATGTCAAAAAATCAATTCCGATTTGAAGTAGGGATGCGCCGATCTGATATTCATATCGGGTATCGGCTCCGATAGTGCCATTTTTCTCGGATCGGGTATCGGTCAGAGAGAGCCGATCCAAATCCGAGATTTTATTTATTTTTTTTTTCGATTGTGCGAATTATTCTGTGTTACTTCTGAAGCCATACGATAGCTTAATGTGAGCTACATATGAATATTTAAGTCCTTACATTAAAGTTCACACAAACTCTTTTCTCCGCTGTGGCTGTCAGTCATTCGTTCAGCCTTTAAACCCTGGTCGCGTTCGGTTACAGCAGTCAGCTCGGTAAAGCTCTCTCCAAGATCATTCTGTGTTCCCATTATACTTGATTTGTAAATACATGTCTATGATTTAGCAAAAAGGACTTTATCTTCTTGCCGGAGTTTAATGTTTTGTTACTTGCTACCGGGTGTCTGTGAGAACAAAACACGGGTGTAGAAAAGACTACAAATAGTTTTTAACGTGCACAGTAACTGAAATTTAAAACTGTTAAAAGAAAGGCTCAATAACTGTTGCACAGATATA
>NW_015551047.1:345932-351650 GCF_001515605.1 Sinocyclocheilus anshuiensis
AAATGTATTTTAATTTTATAGTATATACTTATATATAAATACATTCATGAATGTTTTTAATGAATGGATTTTATAATAATACAAATAGCAATGTGTAACATTTTACCATATTTAGTGCAACACTTTTATTTGTTCCCCACTAAATTTTTTTTCACTAAATGTTTGGATTTCTAAAATTATTGTGCACTGATTTTTCTAGAATAACTTTTGCTGCCGAATTATCCACTAACCTAGTTTATGATACATTTTTGTCATAGATTATAAATATACATAGGCCTATATTTTTTCATATTTGTTTATTTTATTTTTCTTTATAATGAAGTAGTCTGTATCTAGTAGATTGTGAAAGAATGATTATCAGTTCCACACACAGAGATATATAAATTCTACATTTATTTAAATGAGGGAAAAAAACTTAACTGGTATCAGATCGGAATCGGTATCGGCCAATACCGAACCCTAGGTATCGGAATCGGTATCGGAGGCAAAAAAGGCGGATCGGAGCATCCCTAATTTGAAGCTTGTGACATAAACGCGCACATCAATCTGATCACTTTATTTAGTGTTCATGTAAACACTACATTCAGATTCATCAATCGGAATGAATTCAGTCGGTTTAAAACAAAAGTTGTGCATGTAAACATAGGTTTAAGTGACAAGAAACCAGACTTTATTCACCCCAATGGAAAGCATATTTACACTGAATCATTCAGTCCCTCTTCAGGACTCTGCCTTGACTTGGACTAGATCATATTTTGGTCTTGGTCTTGACTCAGACTCAACCTACTCAGGTCATGGCCCGTATTTGGAAGGAGCTGGCTTTGACTACAGCACTTCAAGTGGGACATTCTGTGGCAGGGTTCCTCAAATCTGGTCATGGAGGCTCACTGCTCTGCAGAGTTTAGCTCATAACCCTGATCAGACTCACCTGCCTGTAATTTTCTAGTAACTTTGAAGACCTTGATTAGCTTATTCAAGCGTGTTTAATTAGGGCTGGAGCTAAACTCTGCAGGGAAGGATTCAAGGGAACCCTGCTCTATGGTCATATGGACTGGCATGTGTAGGTAAAGGTTACAAGAAGTCTACATAAAGGGTATCATTTGGACAGACCCTAACATTAAGCTGAAATGCATAAGTAGGTATTGTTTTAATCAGCCCTGTTTGCTGAAAACTGCAGCTGCGGTAGCAAACTACGGTTCTTGCACTATAGAGTTCTCCCTTACATTTCATTAAAAAACTTTAAAGTTCACTACATTAAGTATTATTCTTCCCTCTAGTCAGTGGTGGGCATGCTAATGTTTGCCCCGCACACAGCTGTTACAGATGCACACTCCATTTCTCATCTGAATGCTCTCTGCTCCAGTGATACCACTACACCACTGTTACTGATATACAACTACTGTCAGACAGATGCTATTTTAAAGTTGTTGTTTTTTATTCGCACAATCTCTCAGAGGAATATCCATCATAGAAGCTCATTTTCAGGTAGGGACCTGACAAAATTCTTGAACAGAATATGGGAAATGTGTTTTCTTGCAACATCGTCTTGAGCTGTAAAGACTCAAATAGCTTTTCCACTTAAATGTCCCTCTCAACAATCGTTGAAAAATCACTGTATACAGTAGGTCAGGGTCAGGCTGCCTCAAACTCCTTTCGGCTGGATGAAGTAGGCTACTCACAAACCTTTCTTTAGTTGCGGCGCCAGGGAGGTGTGCAATTTCTTGCTTTCCGTCATGGTTGAGAGAGCGTCTCTCTGTGCCTCTATTAATGTCATTTTTCCTGTATTATTAGAGTGCTGCTTTTGTCTGCATGTCCTTCAGGAGTGTGTGTGTTCCCGTATCTTATCTCTCAGGGAAAACATTTCTTTCAGATCTTCATAACCATGTATTGTGCCGGAGTTCATTGTAGAGTCACTGTCTGGCACCCCAGAATTAGTCGTCTCTTTAGTAAAGGCTGAAATCGACACTCAATTAGAAATCAAAACGTTCTTTATGATTACAAAAAGAACCAGCGGGATAGAAATATTAGCCGTCTCGGATGCATGCTGTCAATAGAATTTAAATTTTCATGGGTAAAGCAGCACTTGAGTGATGTATGGAGGCCAGATTATTTATAGATAGAAAAATATGTGTATATGCAATGTAAAATTGTCCTTCTGTGGAATATCTGTTTTTGTTATTTAATGGATCATTTCCAGACGTGTGCTCTTGGTTGTCTCACTCCTCCCCCTTAAGGCACAAACAGACACAAATCCATCATATTAATTGGACTGAGTGCTACTATCACAATATAACAAATGACATGAATGGACTCCTAGTCATATAGTTGATCAAGTGTTGGGTAGTGCTAAGGTCACTTCATAAATCTTTGTAGACTTTTGACAAGCTTGTCTTTTATTACAGAAATCTGCCATACCAATATTATACAATATATATATATATATATATATATATATAATGTTTATAATAAGGCAGAGATTCACAGCTGAACCATTTTGACCTTAAATGTTTATTTGAAGTATCAACTGAGATTTTAAGTAAATATTTAAATAATTTAGCAACACATCCTCATGGTTAATGGTCACAGGACATGTAGGTAAACAAATACAATATCTTTTAGGTAAATACATTGTTATTATTTAAATTATTATTAGCTTTTAATCAACCCGCAAACCAAATAAGAAAACCCTATAATAACCGATAGTTCACTTGCTGTTTTGTCAGATTGTATTGTGAGAATTTGATCCATGGTTGGATGGATGTTCAAAAAACAATTTACGTTTTTTTAATAGAGAAATATTTAGTCAAATTATATTGTATTCAATGTAAGGTTATCTGTTTAACTGAATATTTTCACCCTAACTGAGATCCACATCAGTCATATTTTTAAAAATAGTCACAGAAGTGTTTCTAATGCTAAAATATAATTGTTGATATCCATGAATTTTTGAGTTTAGTGTTTTACAAAAAAAGGCAGAAAAAATGGTAAAGCACTTTATTTTATTTTTTGTTTATTCAGATGCTCAATTTCAGTCAATAAATACAGTGCTTAAAGGGGTCATCGGATGCAAAATTCACTTTACAAGTTGTTTGAACATAAATGTGTGTTGGAAGTGTCTGTACACATCCACTCTATAATGATAAAAATCCACCCAGTGTTTTTTTTTAAAATCCCTATTTTAAAATCCCCTTTCTCAAACCAGGCTGTTCTGAGATTCCTGTCAGAATGACGTAGTTCTGCACAGGCCCCTCCCACGATAGTTGATTGACAGTAGTCTTTAACAAATTTATTAGACCACCTGTCATAATAAAATAAGAAATAGAAATCTCTCAAAAACTTGTTTAAAACTAACAAATGTATTGTCATTTATTAGGCAAATAGCAAACTGAAACAATTAAATACTCTTTATTCACACAAAATAACCAAAAAACGTAATATTTTGTATGGCCTCCTTGATAACTTATGGCCTTGATAACAACTTGCATTCACTCTTAAAAATAAAGGTGCTTCACGATGCCATGGAAGAACCTTTTTGTCTAAATTGTTCCATAAAGAACCTTTAACATCTGAGAAACCTTTCTGTTTCACAAAAGTTATTTGTGGCGAAAGAAGTTTCTTCAGATTATAAAAAGGTAGGAAAGCGATGGTTCTTTAAAGAACCTTTGACTGAATGGTTCTTTGTGGAACCAAAAATGGTTCTTCTGTGGCATCGCAGTGAAGAAACTTTTAAGCACCTTTATATTTAAGAGTGTTCTTGCTGGCATTGTTTTTATGTACTTCTCCACAGTCTCTGTTGTTATTGACTGTAATTGGGCATCTGAATAAAAACATATATACATTTCTTTATAAAATACTGCCCTTCTTGTAAAGCAGTAGATAGATAGATAGATAGATAGATAGATAGATAGACAGATAGATAGATAGATAGATAGATAGATAGACAGACAAACTTGTCACTATACATGTTTTGATTGTGTGGAAAAGAACAGCTTGAACATTGTGCTAAATTTCTCCTTTTGTGTTCCATGGAAAAAAGTAAGTCATATGGGTTTGGAACAACATGAATGTAAATATGTAATGACAGAATTTTAATTTAAAGGTTAATGTTCCTTTAAGTGGCAAGGGATTGGAAGTGTGCGGTAGACAAACACAAATAACTAATTAGCTTTTACAGTGTTATTAAGAAGTCCCCCTCCTCTCATTTTCAGAGAAACTGTACACTTCATTGGAGGGTTACAGTATATTTACTAGTTAAATATAGTAAAAAAAAAATCATTTTAGGCATCATTGTTGTGTAATTGGCTTTTTGAGAAAGCAACTCTATTGCCAGTATTCCTAGCATTATCGCCAAGGGAGATGTATGGGATAGTGTGTTTGCTTCTCCGTAGAGCCGAAAGGCTTTTATGAGTTTTTAATATTTTTCCCTCTTTCCTTTAGCTAATTAGTCAACGGTGTTATCAAACCCAGTGCTCTGCTCCTTTCATGTGGTAATGTTTACACTTTACTTGCTCACTGCTGTTACTCCCTCAAGTGGAAAAGAGTTTTCCATATGAAAAAAGCATATAAAATAGCATATGAGAAAAACACAGGGAACAATTGACTCTTGGGTGAGCATTATCCCAGCCTGCTGTGAGACTGAGCAAGACCGCAGGGAAGCTTTAAAGGAACAGTTCATCCTCAAGGCGTACCAAACCCGTTTTATATTCTTACCTGAAGCACAAAAGCAGATGTTAAACAGAATAGCCAAGATTTTATTTTGCATACATAAAAGTGGATGATGATTTACAGTACCAAGTATTTTTGTGCTCTTTGGAGCTTGGCAATATAAATTACCATCCACTTTTCATGCCTGGAGAAAAAGCAGCTTGGAAATTCTGCCCAACATCTGCATTCTGCACTTTAATCATATTTCAAGAACAAAAGAAGTAATTATGAAATTACATATAAAAATGTCATTAAGTTACTTAAGTGGGTCAAAAGCACTTTTAAGTTCAACTAATTACATTTATTAAATTTAAAGTACATTATTTCTGTATATTCTTTATATCTTATTTCTTTTTCACAAAGGAAATATCCTTTTTTTTTTTGGAGAGCTGACAGAGAAAGATATGGAAGCATGAATTAATGAGTAGATGGATGGTGAAATACTGCAGAAGCCTTACATAAAATGGAAGATTTTATATAAAGACAGTGGGAATATTATTATTAATTATAGTTTTTGAGAAGAAGGTGAGGATGATGTAACCATAATCTTTGAGGAACAGTCTTGTAGTGATGAGATTCTTACACAGTTAATGTTAATGACAGTTGCATAACATGATTCAAAGGAACAAAAAAATCTCAGTCAACAGTCATCAAGGTCCAAGTGCATCATCTGTCTACTCGAGCAAGTGTGTGCAGGGCCGTTTCTAGGCATAGGCGAGCTAGGCGGTCGCCTAGGGCGCCACCAGCTGAAGGGGCACCAATGAGCGCACGTACTGGCACTTTTAGCAGGGTTGTGAGTGTTGATGATTTTGTGATTGCAGGACATGCATGATATTCCAGTCTCTGGATGAATTTTGAAACAATGAGAACCACTCTTAAAGCTTTAAGATATGCGAAACCATATACTAACGATGATGATTTCTACATGGATTAGCATCAATACAGATTGGGAGTAGGGGTGTGCGATATATATCGTCTGCGATAATATCGTAATTGTTGTTTTAACGATGTGCG
>NW_015551047.1:351707-358265 GCF_001515605.1 Sinocyclocheilus anshuiensis
GAGTATGAACTGACCACCACACAGAATATGAAGAATATTAAAAACATTATGAGTCAGCGGTCTTCGGCAGTCCTTAAGGTACCAGCACAATAACACACTCAGCAAAATATCTCTATATCTAAATATGTCTAATTATACGTCTAATTATCGTCATCGATAAAATCCCAGAAAATATCGAGATATTATTTTTTGTCAATATCGCACACCCCTAATTGGGAGTGTCAACCACATGTAAATACTGGAGTTAAAGGGAATTAAAATTTTGTGGTCCCAAACCCATAAGACTTTGGTTAAAGGGGTCATATGATGCGATTTCAATTTTTCCTTTCTCTTTGGAGTGTTTCAAGCTCTTGGTGCATAAAGAAGATCTGTAACCCCTTTAATCCTCGAAATGCAGTTTTTTATTAAAAACTAAGAGGTTTCTGTCCCTCACCTTAAAGTCCAGGTAACCAAAACTTAAGTCTGTTAATCAATTAAAGCAATCATATCTCTTCACAAGACTTGGATTAATTTCATATTCATATTCATTCAATTCATATTGATTTGTTTTACAACACCTTTATAAACTTGGTTACAACTTTGGTTACGTGGACTTTTAATGGCAGAATTAAATTATCTCATGTGTCTACAGAATACACAAGTTGTGATGATTGAAAAACTACTAACTATAGCTACATTTTGGCATCTCAAGGCTGTAAATGAGAAATATGGATATTAATATTAATATTCTCGCTGGGTCTTAGCTTTTTTATAGACCTCATAAGGAAAGAGCCATATTTATTTTTGACAAGAATGAAAATGAGGCTGTGAGGGACAGAAGTTCAGTGCGTTTAACAACATACCGACTGTCCAGCTGACAAAACGTCTTTCCGAAAAAGGTTTAAGCAGAGAAAAACAACATAAAACAGTTGTGAAAGCTGTGAGTTGTGAAAAATATGTGATCTGCTACCTTCATACAGTGTGTGCCATTGTAAAGACTGTAAGTCTCTCCCTCACAGCCATGCGTGTTAAATTCAACATGGCAACCTGACTTAAGGTCTATCCCAGGACAATAATAAAATCCACAACTTCACAAGTTAGCTAGTTGGAACAAAGATCACATACAGCTTAAATGATATGTTGTTTCATGCAGTGGCTAAATAATACATCAACAGTGAGTACGTTTACATGGACAACAATATTCCGATTTTAACACGATTAAGACAATACTCTGATTAAGAATCTACCATGTAAACAGAGATTTTTGACGAACTATATGTTTATACGTGAAATTCCGGAGGGAACGTCGGATGGCGTCACGTGGTGATGTAATGACGGTGTGCCATTAATCAATCTATGTACTATAACATGTAAAACGGGAACATGAAAGGAATATTTTAAAAGCAACTCATGTAAAGACCTTAATCAATATTGTCTTATTCAGAATAAGGTAAATAATTAGATTACTGATGTCCATGTAAACATAGTCAGTGTTGAGAATTGTACTTCAGCTTGGCTAATAACATTGTCTTGTAAATGTTGCAAACAACTTTCAAAGACATATTGTTTCTGATTATTTCCTACTTAGACGTGACAGACTGCAGTTGACTTTTACATGAAAGATAACTGTGGGTAAATGTGAAATCGGTGCTGCTAAAATGATAGACAGACATGCAACAGAATGCATTTAAACAGGAATACTGTCCAGCAGACGCAGTTGTGTTTCCCTGGCCTCTCCCTTTCTCTTCAACTATTGCCTGTCACTGTTCTGTCTCTTAATAAAAAGGCAAAAAAGCAAAAACACTTCTATCATATGGCGTTAGGAAAAATGTGGATGTCTCCTTTACTTGCGATTTACTACAGCGCAAATAAAACTCTTGAATACCTTTCAAAGGTGTAATGCTAACATTCTCTTTAACAAATCTAGCAGCTAGTTCCTTGTGTGCATGTGTGATGTGCATTTTATCAACCTGAACATGTTGTGCAATGTTTAGCTGATGAACCTTCGTCACAATCCACATTTCACTTTTCAAAGAGAAGTAAACTTCCTTTTAAAGGGGTCATATGATGCTGCTAAAAAGAACATTATTTTGTGTATTTGGTGTAATGAAATGTGTTTATGCGGTTTAAAGTTAAAAAAACACATTATTTTCCACATACTGTACATTATTGTTTCTCCTCTATGCCCCGCCTTTTTGAAACGCGTCGATTTCACAACGAAACACACAGCGCCTTCACGACATGGCGGCGGAAACAAAAAAACTACAGAGAATAAAAGTTACGCCTTCTTTCTTTGCGTGAACATTTGGGCAGCGTTACGCAAATCTTCCCACAGAGCGACGTAGGTATGTTGGGGCGTGTTAGAACAAGCCGTTTTAGGTAGGTGTGGCTGACTCTGAACTTTTATAAAGAATATCTCTTTGGATTTGAGACTTTAGTCTTTGCAACTTTACAGATCTTCTTTATGCACCAAGAGCTTGAAACACTCCAAAGAGAAAGGAAAATTGGAAATCGCATCATATGACCCCTTTAAAAAGAGCACTTATTACAGAAATAATATACTTTAAAAGCTTTTAAACTGGATGAAATGCTTTTGGACACATGTTAGCTGCAAATAAATTAAAATGTATTATTACTATATAATATTATAGTATACTAATAAAGTACTAATGTAGTTTAAATTTATATTAAAGCAATTTGTTGAACTTAAGAGTGATTTTTTTTTCTCACTATTAACTAACTATTAACTATAACTTTTGCCTCAGTAAACCTAACCCTAACCTTAATTTGCTGCTTATTAATAGTTAGTTAAGTTGTTAAATTTAGGCAGGGGCGCAGATGGGATTTTTTTAACTTTGGGCGGGGGGGCAAGCTGTCAGCAGTAACAATTCACTCAACTCACGATTTGATTCACAATTTGTTTTAACAAAATGTGATTTAAGACATATTATAAATTAAATGTGTCTTTATTATTGCTTGGACAAAATACTGTACATTTCTTTGTGAAACTGAAATATAACACTATAATAATATACTAATATAGCACTTGTAAATTATTGCTCTTTTGTTGGTTTTGATTGCTTCTATTGTCCGCATTTGTTAGCCGCATTTAGCGTTTGCTAAATAACAAAATTTAAATATAATGTAAATGTAAATAACAAAACTTTACTTTTGAAATTTTAAAACAAGCCCCAAATCAAATAAATAAGTAACACAAATAAAATAAATCTCTTCACGACCAGGATGGGTGCGATGGAAGTCCTCCAGTAGCAAAGTGTCCAGAATGTCGTCCCTGGCTACCCAAGAACGTTCCTCCGGTCCATAACCATCCCAGTCTACTAGATACTCCAGCCGACCACCCCGTCGCCGCGAGTCCAGGATGTCTCGGACCAGGTAGATGGACGGTTGGTCAAGGATTTCTGGAGGAGGAGGTTCGTCGGGTTCGGTGGGGCCTGGAGCAGAGGGAGAGTGAGGTTTAAGAAGTGAAACATGGAACGTGGGGTGAATTCGGTACCTGGGTGGGAGTTGGAGTTAATTGAATTGCGATTTGTTTAGCATCTCAACCGATTTGAACCGTCACATATTTAAATAGATTTTCAACCGGCGCGAGCTGGACTGAAAAAATTACCAGCTCTGTCATAGACGATAGTATACAATCACTATGGTTACCGCTACAGGCACAATTGAGGCAGCTACCAGCTCCTCATAGGACCCCAGGGTCAGGAGTCATAGCACATACACACACAGAGAACGTAAACGTCAGTGGCAGCACCATCGTCATGTGTGTTTATTGTCAACAGAACAGCGTGTAGTGAGAACGTACAAAGTAATGGTGACCGGTAGATTATTATTGTGCGTCAGCCTGCATCTGCCCCGACCTGATCCTGAAGCAGTGGCGGCAATAATTAAAGGTGCACTAAGCGATTTTTGCCAAATGATGTTGATATTTGAAAGCACCAAAACAAACACGACCATACCCCAACAGGACCTCACCCCTATTTTGAAATCTCTGCCCCACACGTACGTACGCAACCATGACAACGATGATCGTGGAAACAAGTTAAGATGACACACAAGCATAGTCAAGCAAAAGCCAACACGGATAAGTTGTGTGAAACAAAGCAAAGCCAACGTTACTCACCTATCAAAAAGAAACAGCACAACCTTGGCGTCCGATCCGAGCCCTTACGGCTCCTTGAGTTTCTCTCCACTGCTGGAAAGCTGCTCCGATATTTACGCGGGTCCTACCTCTTGCCTGATCGTAACCCTTCTTTTAATTTTTTGTTTCTCTAAAATTTTCCGCTTTTTTATCTGCCATCTCTCTCTATCTATAGTCGATCTGCTAATATCCGTCCTGTGCACTCAAATTGAGCGCTCTCGCTATCATTACAAGACACACCCCCGATTGGCTACAAGTGTGTTTTGGGACTCGGTCAGACACTGCGGAAGGGCTGTGTTATATGGAAAAATAAAACCTATCGCGATTTCTTTGATCAATTTTGCGATTTCGATTTTAATCAAATTAAGTTAACATGTACTCCGTCTGCAGTGCGTATACAGTATGTGTATGCGGTGCAGAAGCAGCACGGACTAATTTTGCTTTCGCACAGGATGCGTTTGCAGTCCGCTCCTGATCCGCGGCTGTTTACCACAAACACAACATTTATCCATTATTTTGATTTCAAATCCAAACGTTGTTTCTGAAAATGCTTTTTCAGCATTGTGATTTTCTTTTATCACAGTACAGTAATACAATCTTTCATAGACATATTCACTTTTAAACTCAATAAATATAACTTTATTTAACTACCACCACGAGTGCCATCTATTATTGCCTTGTTTATCTAAAAGTGCACTTTTCCTTGTTTTAAATCTAGCCAAAAAGCCATGTGTTGACTGTGAAACAGTAGACTTTAATTATATGCATTTATGGTGTAATTACTAAATGTCCGTATCAATCCATGTTAATTTTTACCGCGAATAATGCGCTGTCACTTTAATTCAGCGCGTGCAGCACAGCAGAAATAGATTCTGTGCGGAAACGATCGCAGCATGACTGCTGCAGACGCACCGCTACTGGAGCGCACTGCCGGACCGCAATCGCATGCAGTGTGATCGCTCTGATCCGTTAACATGGGCGCGGAAAAAATACGAACCACAGACGGAGTGTGTGAACCTGGCGTTACGTTTGTATGCCCGCCCGGTCTGTTCTGTTCTCGTGCTCCATTTAGGCGCGCTGCATTCTGATTGGTTCGTATAGCATACAGAGGTCGGGGCGCGGAAAATCGTGCTATAAAGCGATTTAGAAATCGCGCAAGCTCAAATCGCGATTTTATGACGATTTCGATTAATCGCACAGACCTACACTGCGGTCAAAAGCGTTTTTCAAAAATCGCTTAGTGCACGTTTAAGGAGTGGTGGGCCGGGCGCCACTACTTAGGTTAATGTACATAGCGGAAACCCTGATTAATCCTCTGTTTACCGATGTCGCCTTTCGTAGAGACAGTGAGGGGGACGGATCGGGTCACTATGAATCTGGGGGGGTCATGTCCCCCCGGTCCCTAGTGCCATCTGCACGCCTGAGTTTAGGTATGGGGATTAAGAGTTAAGGGATCTAAAATGTTATCATGCAGAATAAGACATTAATGTGATTTATAAGTACTAATAAACAGCCAATATGCTAGTGATATCCATGTTAATAAGCAACTAGTTAATATTGAGAATTGGTCCCTAAACTAAAGCGTTACCTGTTAAACTAAAATATACTGTACTGTCATTAAACTTTGATTTTACCTTTGTAATGATAACTTTGCAATTTAGTATGTTTAAAATATATTAACTTTATATAATATCAAATAACATTAATAAAATGAAGTACTTTATTTTTTTATTTAAAATGTACTTATAAGTAAAACTTTTATCTATATTATAACAAATGCACTTTGTGAAAGTGTACTTAAGTGTTATGAAAGTGTCCTCTTTAAGTACACTTAAGTGGTCTTTTATTTCATCAATATTATATTATTAAGTACAGTTTTTAATATACTTCTAGGTTTGAAGTACACAAGAAGTGCACATTAAGTACAATTAAGTACACTTTTTACAAGGCTATATCCAACTCAGTTTTGATTTTAATAAATCAATTTAACTTCCAATAAAGTCAGTGTCTTACACTGCATCTTTTGCTTGGCTTCATTTTTTACTATTTGTGAACACAGAATTGTCATAAAAGCCTATGTGAGGTGAAGCAGCAGATCAGGGTCGTGTTAACAGGATATGACTAGGAGATTATTGCACACAGAGAGCAAGTGTAAAGTCCCAGTGTGCTATATTTAATTGGTTGTTATTAATTTCATATTCACACTCATGTTTGATTCAGTGTTTTTGTGAGAAAAGGCCCAGTAGGCACCATATCATCCATGCTTACCATGGGGGGGGGGTTCTTTATTTTTTTTTTAAATATCTGTAAACAAATTACTGAGAATACTGAAGGATTTAGAAATTACTATACTATATACAGGTGCATCTCAATAAATTAGAATGTCATGGAAAAGTTCATTTATTTCAGTAATTCAACTC
>NW_015551047.1:358416-361220 GCF_001515605.1 Sinocyclocheilus anshuiensis
TATATATATATATATATATATATATATATATGTATGTATATAGCGAGAGAGAGAGCGAGAGAGAGAGAGTAGGCTAATATAATATAATGCAGTTTGAATATTTTCAAGTGTTTTCAAGATTATATAGATTGTATATCCTGTAATCTTTTTCTCTAGGTATTGGTCATGCTTACATAAATATCCTCGTCAACACACACACAAAGGAAAACTTGATTATTACAACTAGACGTGTGTGTTAGGAATCCCAAAGGTGATCTCTGTCGCCATAGCAACACCCAGCATGGTCTGGCGGGGTTCTGGCTGTGAGGAGAGGATACGTTAGAGTCGACCACCACGTGGGGTCCGGGACCCCTTACGGACTGTGAATTCGCATTATCGCATTTCCCCAACATATGAGTGTGAGAGACAGACAGATCACACATGTGCTTAGCCTGTGTTCTCTCCTCTCGTCCTTTATTCCTATTGTTATGACATGACTCACCGGAAATTATGTGTCCCTCCATGTTTCCGTCCAATTACGCAGAGCTCTGTGGTAATGAGGCTGGCTCCAGAGATCTGTGGGGAAGCCTTTAAAAGATTGGAGTGATCCGGCTCGCACTGATCTGGTCTGTAGCTAATGCCTCTTTATGAGTCCCTGGGTAATTGGAGCTGAGGAAAAGTGATTAAAACAGAGCAAAAGGGACTGGAAACGTGCTGGAGAACAGCAAACTCAATATATGTGACATTCTCCCATGAGTGACCTTTAAACGAACATAATTGTTATTTACAGCTTAATGTGTGTGGACAGCTACTGTGGCGTGATGTCAGTTACCGCAGACGATCATATTGACTTGTCTTTCAATGTGTATAAATGAACCGGGACTTTGAAAGGAAGTTTAGCAGCATAAACATTTAAAAAATCTATCATCACCATTGGAAATAATAGGAAGTTATTATTTAAAAAAAAATCCCTGTTCAGATGCATTGTGGTAATTATAGTAACTAAAGAAATTTTTTTATTCTTAACTTTTTTATTTTAAAAGAAACTTTTAACTTTAATTAAAATGAAAATAAAAACAGAAAACATAAAAATGAAAAGTAATTCAAAATATTAATAAAAACTATAATTAAAAGTATCAATAAAAACTATACAGCATAAACATTTAAAATATCTTTCACTCTTTATTGAAGTATAATCAGAAGACTGCATGATTACATGTAGGGCTGGGCGATAAGGCCAAAAATATTGTCACAATATTTTTTTTTCCATATCATACAATATTAATATTTATAGTGATATTTATTTAGCACTAATGTGGAAGGAGATACTTTCCACATGTTTCTTAGATCTTGAGAATAAATTAAACTCCATAGAGTAAGATACCTTTTAAGGGCCCATGAAATCCATTTTATTTTTTTCTGGATTCTGTGTTTTATGATTCATTACAAATTTATCATAAAAATGGTGTCTGTGTCAAACTTTTGGACCTGTTTTGCCCCCGTAGTCCTTCCTGTGTTTCCTTATTTGGTTATGTTCCTGTCCTCGTCTAGTTTGATTATGTTCCATTGATGTCACCTGTGTTCCCCTGATTGCCCTGTGTTTAAAAGTCCTAGTCTGTTCAGTTTGTGTTTGTCAGGTCTACTTGTTTCTACGTGTGTTTGCCCAGCTCCTATTGTGGATTATCCCGTGATTTCATCATTAAAGACTGTGAATGCTACTCCGTGTCTACCACGTTCTTCCCGCAGCAGCAGAACGTGACAGTCTGGTGAAATGAATAAATAAAACTTTAACAGTTTGATCATTCTTTTAAAATATAATCAAATGAAATTAATTTACAACAAAACATTTTTAAAGCAAGATGCTGCAGAACAGAACTGTATCCATTAGGCCTACTGAAATACAACTTGGTTGTATGATATTACTTAAAAAATATTATTATTATTACTTTGAGAATTATATTTTAGTATACAGTGGTAATATATTTCTGTCATCATTTCTTCAATTTAAACCAGACTTTTATTTTGACGTGTTGTCGTGAAGGTCTTTTAGTTTTACTTTCAGTTTCAGTGTGTATTTGTCTGTAGTTTTTCTCACAAATGAAACAACTGGTGAAGTGGCTCTCGGAGTACCATGAGCGTCACATGAGTTTGCATTTGTGTATCAGACGAAACCGCGCCATTTATTTACACAGAGACATGCAGAACATGCCGACTTAGCGACATGCACTGACTGGCTGCTGTCTTCTTTATTTCTGCAGTAATAGACTGTTAGATTGATCTATATAGAGTAAAAATGTCCATCTCATCGTTATCAACATAAATTTTATCGCAATCTGGACATGATATCATTTATCGCCTAGTCCTACGACGTTACCTTTGACTGATTGCATAAAATCCGGTCCTCATGTGCAATAGATTGTTTCAAAGCAGCTTCACAGAAAAGTAACAGAATAGCTAAACGTCATCAAATATGAGACAAATTCAAATTCTGCTGTAAAGTGCACATAAAATACAATAAAATACAGTAGGATTATTATTCAGCTCTGGTCAATTCAGTGTTGATTCAGTTCAATTCAATAACAGCGTTGATGTTGCATAATTAGTCAATTATAAACAAACTTGATTCAGCTGTAAAGCAGCTCTATAGAAGACAATAGTGTGATTATCCAGCTCAGTTCAGTTCAAGTTTTGTTATCAGTGCCACTGAATATTAAAGGGTTAGCTCACCCAAAAATGAAAATTAGCCCATAAATTACTCACCCTCAAGTCATCCTAGGTGTATATGACTTTCTTCTTTCAGACGAATCCAGTCGGAGTTATATTAA
>NW_015551047.1:361583-364632 GCF_001515605.1 Sinocyclocheilus anshuiensis
ACATTACTCACCCTCAAGTCATCCTAGGTGTATATGACTTTCTTCTTTCAGACGAATCCAGTCGGAGTTCTATTAAAAATTGTCTTTGATTTTTCAAGCTGTTTAATGCCACTCAGCGGGTGTTGCATGCATCCGTCCAAAAGAAGTGAAATAAAAAGCGCCCATCCATAAAAAAAAAGTGTCTCACACAGCTCCGGGGGGTGAACAAAGTTCTCCTGTAGCGAATCGATGCGTTTTTGTAAGAAAAATATCCATATTCAAAACGTAATAATCACTTTAATCTAGCTTGTGCCAACAGTTGTACACAGAAGCAGCTCCGGGCGGATGACGTATGAGTTCAGCTTTGCGCATACGCGCATATTAAACAGCTTGAAAGATCAAAGACAATTTTTAATATAACTCCGACTGGATTCATCTGAAAGAAGAAAGTCATACACACCTAGGATGAATTGAGGGTGAGTAATTTATGGGCTAATTTTCATTTTTGGGTGAACTAACCCCTTAAATGTCTTTTAAACCACAACTAAGAAAAAAACCTCAGTCGAGGGTTGTTCTCAGGTTATTATAGAAGTTATTCTCTGGCCTAAATGAATGAACATTTTCTTACATTCAGTATAAGCTCGCATTCAGGTCTGCCTCCATCCATTCAACTACCGATTGATTGAACCAGTCCACGTCAATAATCATTTTCACTCAGATGTACATCAGAATACAGGAAAAAAAGCTCTGTTGTGTCTTTGCATCTATTTTACTTCTGGTTAATCACAACTTACAGTAAATACATACTGTGACTAAGAACTTAGTCCATGTTCTCAATTATGAGTTATGAAACACATATGAGAAAAATATATTTCTCTCATGACCCAACTAAAAAATGTAAACACTCCTTTCACTTTGTGTCCATGCATGGGATATGGAAGTGCACTGTCTATAATCATGTGATACTGGCTGACAGATCATGGCAATTCATTTCAAAGCCTGAGGTGTTTAAGGCCTATCTGGGAATGGAAGTATAGTTTACATAATGTCATTTTTGTTTGCTGGTTTCATATTCAGGATGAAAAATTAAATACATTTGATTTAAAGACTTTTCCAACAAAAGTCTTTACAGCTATAAATATAAATTTTGATGTTATCCCAGAAATGAAACAGCTGTTAAACTGTGTGAAGTCAACATTAACATGTCAGATTTAATTGGTTTGTGTAGGTGTCAATTATGTTCAATTATGAGTCAAGGGTTCATTTCCCAGATGTATACCTTAAATTCACTGCAATTAGTTTTTGGGTCAACACAAATGTTAAATAACAATCTGCTGTTGGTTCCACTGTTTGCATCTTCAGTTAATGCTAAAACGACACTGGAATTTCAATCTCAACCAAACTGATGATTCAAATCAACAATGTATCATTTGGAAAGTTATTAAAGTCTGATACAAAATAAATGGTCAGCATTTGTATTCATCTAGGGTGTTTCAATTGCGTACGTGTTGCACCCTTCAGAGTGCTCTGAATAGACTGATTTGGACATTTCAGCTCAAACAACAAACCTTTTTACTGCGGAATCCATTTAAGTGCTTTACCAAAAACACGCACTTCCCATTTCTGCTTTTAAACCCTCTAGTAACCATTTGTAAGTGCAAGTAAACACATTTCCATTTGTGTTTCGAAAAGATTGCCTGTGGTGATTGACATCTTGCTGCTGCAGATGCTGGCAGGCATCGGGTTGAACATACATATTCCTCTTCTTCTCCCTGTTCTAGGTCTCTTGTTTGTTGCAGACTGTGGAGCAAAATGAAAAAGCACCAAAGTTACGACTTTTCCAGTTATGCTCCCCCTCGAATTTATAATTCTGAATTAAGTCAACGCAGATAGCGAGGTCAACCACAGCCGCCTTGTTCGCAAAAGGCAACATCATTTCCTGTTAGACTTTATTTAAAGCTATTAGACTTTAATATAGCAACAGCGCTTTGTAGCTCTCAATTGATTGCTTTTTATATTACCGCAATGGCAATAAGTCTAATTTTCTTGTCCCCTCTCTCACACGTCATCATTATCTGTCCTCCCCCCTTCCTCTCCATCTCTTGTTTATCTCCAACCAAACACCATCATTCCTTTTAGAGTGCAGGTAGAGTTCTATGTGAATGAAAACACTTTCAAGGAACGTCTGAAGCTGTTCTTCATCAAAAACCAAAGATCCAGTGAGTTCTCGCCCAGGCCGAGCGGCGGCTCTAATTGTGGCTTTTCTTGTCCTGTGAGGTGGTAGTTTGTTTTTGCTTTCACGTGGAGTGCTGTTGACCCCTGTGAGTGGCTCTGTGGAGCTGGTGCTGGGTAATTGGTTGGTCTTGTATTTGTTTCTGCGCGTTTGATGTGCTGTCCTCTAGCTGTCGTGTCCTGTCCGTGAGTACTCGGCTTCGTGTTTTTGTGGTTTGTGAAGCTCTTTGAAATGCTGATTGGTGACGGCCTCACGCTCTTTTTTGCAGGTTTGAGAGTGCGACTCTTCAACTTCTTCCTGAAGGTTCTGAGCTGCCTGCTCTACATCGTACGAGTCCTGCTAGACGACCCGCGGGAGGAGAGAGACTGGTGAGACACAGCCACATGGCACTGAGCATATAAGCTTTGTTCCATGCACTCGACGTGAAAGTTGTTTCAGTAGGCAGCGAAGGTATTCAGTCTTGGCCACGTTCAGAAGGTGCATCACTATCATCTGGGATCTGCAAAACCCAACGCAACTGAAGTTTTAAATTGCGGAGTGCATGTGCGGGTGAAAACAGCAGGAAAGCAGGATCTTGCGGGTGAGAGTGGGACAAAATGTAAAAGTTGTGTGCCAGGAGCATGAAGAAATACCTTATTTTTAGCAGGAATAGAAAGAATTTGTGGGAGAAGGACTGAAAAATCGATCTTATGCAGACCTCCATATCACAAAAATGTCCATTGTCTATTATCAACAGTAGGGCTGCACAATAATGTTTAAATGGTTAATCATGGTTATTTTGCACAAAAATATAATTACAATTATTAATCAAGATTATTGTCATAATTGTTATATATA
>NW_015551047.1:364642-375348 GCF_001515605.1 Sinocyclocheilus anshuiensis
GAGTTATTGCACTTTCACATAAGCACAATTAAGCTCACATGGTTTGCTCACAGATAGTTGCAGCAAACAACGCAAATGTGTGAAAGAAAACAGACTAGCTGTATTACACTTTTATTTGAGCAGAATATTTCAATAGAAATCGCTAGACTTACATGTTTGCCGGTGTTTTCAGCTCCTCAGCACTTTTTCTGTGATGTAGAGAGAGCTCATGTGCGTGGTTGCCAAAATGGGAAGATTAAGTAAACCACTGGGCAGAAAATGTATCGATTTATGATAAAAGCTCTGATTACGTGATTTAATCTCAAAATTTGGCAACCTTAAACATTAATTTTGTTACCAATGCAAGATACCGCAAATGTCAAATATATAAATAACCAGCGGGCAGATATCATGGAAGATTACGCTTCATACATCAAGAGAAGCAGAAATCGTGATCACAATTAAAATACAATTCATGGTGCAGCCCAAGTCAATAGTGTAGCAATGCATTAAGCACTGCTCACATGGTAGTCACTTTTAAACCAATCAGCTTTCTGTTTGTCAGTGAGGCGAATTTGTGAGACCAACTTGAACATGAGTGGAATCGTTTCTTATTGAAATAACTGGATTTTGCCCACAAACTTTCACTGAGCAGTGATAAATATGATTTTACCTTAAAACAATCACAGAATGCATTGCAACAAGTTTAGTAAAACTATGTTTATCCAAGATGGCAAAGGAAATGTTCAATTTGAATAAAGCATTGCATGTATCTCTCATAGTAAGGCCAATTCCATAACTCATTCAGTGAAAATTTCCATTTAAAGGTGCAGTGTGTAATATTTGGGAGGATCTATTGACAGTTTTTATTACCCTATAAGCAATTTCTACAATATCCACGGGTTCCCTTACATGGAAGTCTCTATTTTGCACCACCATGTTTCTATAGTAGCCCTAAACAGACAAACTGCTCTACAGAGCGCATTTTGTCACTATGATGTACTTGCGAATAAAACACTGACACAACGATGAACAAGTAACAATAATATTCACAATAACATATTGGTTTACTGAATAATTAACTGAAAAATAATATAATTCCTTAATTTACCTTTGTAAAGAACACTACTGAAAAGTCCTACATAAGATGCTATATCAATTAAAATAGCTCCATTTAATAAAATAATGATCATTTCACACAGTGTGTCTGTGTATGTTGGAAGTACTATCTAGAGTTTTAAGTCATTAGCTTAGCAACATGCTAAAGCTGTCTCATCAAGTCATAAACAGCACTTAAGTACTGAAAAGTATAATTTAAGTTGTTAAATCAATAACATAATCTAATATAATATTGATTGTTTCACCCAATATTTGTGTGTTGGAAGTTTTTGTAATAGAGTTTAAATCATTAGCATAGCAACATGCTAACGTCAGACTTAGCAAGAGTTGAATTTGTTTCTTGAGGAACAGCAACCATTTGTTTGTGATCCAGCAAAGTTAGAATAGAGCTGAACTTTATGAACAGTGACCCTATTCCCCCAATAGATTTGAATACAGCGGTCAAGAGGAAACACCTTCCAGCAGCACAGTTATATGACAATCTTTAGTGACTAATTGCTAACTGTCAGTTTGAACGAATCTTTATACATAAGTAGTGTTTAATCGCTTGAGGTGACTGACTCGCTGTACTGGTGCTGTTGCTAGTTCCTGCTCGCTGTATCAGTTGAATAGCTGTGAATAGCACTTCCATTGGTTGTCGCTGCATTACATCACTGCTCATTAGCATAAAATTGAACTTTGTCACATCACCCGCAGTGATTTTCACTCATGTCACTGGAAATCACCAACTCTCACTCGAAGTGTGAAGAAGGATGACAAGTATAGACAAAGAGATATAGAGACAGGTCAGAGTCTTCTGCGTTTCTGAGTGTAAATGGAAAAAGGAAAAACGTATTTTCTGCCAAAGTGCAGAAGAACAGCATATCGAGGGGCTCACGCCAAAGAGATGCAAGTGAACGACAGCAAGGAGAAGGATGGTCAAAAGTGAAAACCGTGGGATCTATTTTCAGTTCAGAGAAGAGTTCATGTGGTGTCAGAGAGAGAGTGTGGGTGGACGAAGGGAAAGTGAGATCTGGAGGAACAATCTGGAGAAGACTGAAATGCCTTTGGATAGTCCATGCATAAAAACTCTTATCTGTGTGTGTTTGCTTCCCTTGCAGTCCTGGCTGTCTCAGACAGAATGCATCTGCTCACAACAGAAGCCATTTTGACTGGTAAGTATCCAGGCTCTTGACTCTGGCATGAGAAATGAAGATGGTGGCCGAGGGCCAGAAACACAGACATAAGGCCATTTTAATAGAGAAGATCTGAAGAAAATCAGTGCAATAATTTGTAATGTTTGTGAATCTCCTCTTTTTAAGATGTTTATCGGGTTTGTAAAACTCTCTTTTTGATATTTCATATTAAGCGTTACCTTGTGAAAAATAAGTGCACTTAAATTGTATTGAATGTGTTTTAAAACCGTACTTGCAGATAATACAATATTTATTAAATAAAAGGCCAATCAAGTGTAGGCTATGCAAAGATTGTCCTCTTTCAAAAGTGCATTTAGTCAAAAATTAATGTCAAATTGTAAGTTTTACTTTAAATTACATTTTAAATCTTTGTTTTAACCATCTTTTTTCATGCTTTAAAGAAGTACACTTATTTAGATAATGTTCTAACATACTAAAGCACATTGATTTTAACTGTAGTGTGTTATTCAATATGAACTTTTTAAACAAACTAATGTACAACTTCTTTATCACTGATATGTAATTACTGATGAATGCAACCAGCAATTACAATATACTAGTGTATTACAATAACAATGCAATTGCAATGTAATTACAATGTATTTAAATGCATGAAATACAAGTTTCGATAGAAATTACATTAAAGTATATTATTTACCATAAATGTTTGTCAGTACATTTAGTAGTACACTTTAACCATATTTAATTCAAAAATGTTCTTAAGTGTTACTTTAGTGGGCCAAAAACACTGTAAGGTTCAGCTATTAATAAAAAAAATGCAATTAATAGTGGGCTGGGTAGCCCCGCCCTCAACTAAATCTGATTGGTCCAGAATCCCACTCTTTATACAGTAATTAAACAATATATTAGACATCCAACATGCTCTAACTGGGTATGATTCAATTGAATTTTTGCTGGAAATGTATGGTGTTGTTTACAGTTACGCTGTTTTGTCTCATGCCAACAGTAGAATTGATTTATTGACTTTAGGACACTGCACCAGGAGTCTCTGTGACATGTTTAACAAGGCGGTTCGGTTTTCCCAATTTATTAGACATCAAAAATTCTGGCGGTAGTCTGCAAGCGTTTAATGGTGTGTGTCTGACACGATGCCGCTGTGCTCATTACTTTAATGCAGAATACACACCACACAGCTTTGATTTCTTCATTCGTAACAAAAATGTTGGTTTGAATCTGTTTATTGCTCAGCCATTGTAAATGGATTGGATTCTGGAATCGGTGTGTTTGTTTGACGTGTGAAGAAAACAAAAAGTGTTCAATTATGAGCACTCTTCTTGATCTGAGCGTCTCTAATTTGTAATTTTCTTTTCATTCTTTATCTCATTTCGTCATAATAATGGCTTCCTGTCATCAGGTCCCTCATTATTTGGGTGAACAGGCCTCTGCCACTCTGGGCTCTTCAGGTAAGAACAAATAAATCCTCTCTGTCATTCAGTAATACACGCTCACATACACAGGGGTTTCTTCTACAGGCACTTTTGGGATTTTAAAAAGGTATTTTAAAAACACCTTTCAGACTCTTGCTGCTTTATTTAATATTAAAGCAATGGATGCACATACATCACAGAACAATTTTGTCATCATTGGCATCTTTGGTTCCACAAAGAACCTTTAACATTCATGGAACCTTCCCATTCCACAAAAGGTTCTTTATAGTGGAAAAAATTTAAATAAAGAAATCCACATTTCTGTTGATTTTTAATTCTTTCTTTCTTTCCTTTTTTTTTTGCACTTTGGTTTATTTATTTTGCTCATCGTGTCTCATATTATGTCTTAATCTCAAGCTCATTGTCATGTCCTAGATAACCAAGTGCACTATTATTGTTGTTATTGTTATTATTATTTTTATGGTTACACAATAAAATATGTCCCATTAGTTCAAATTGCTTAGTGGATGAACTATCATTAACTAACAATGTGTTACGGGGCGAACGAGACGTGAGACGTGCGGATCCAAGTGCAAGGCTTTATTTACAAAGGCGTGGTCAGAAACAGGCATGGGTCAGACGATGGCAAACTGGTATGTAGAAGATAAGGCAAGAGCAGTCAAGACAAGCAAGGGTCAGTCGACGGCGAACGTAATCCAACAGGGCGAGACTAGAGGGATAATCCAGGTACAAGGCAAAGGTCCAGGCAGGAGCAAACAGTATCTGAACAGGGCAAGACGAAAGGGGTAATCCGAGATACACAGGCAATGAATCAGGAACCAGGAAAACAGGCAAGGCAAGACTATGACTAGACTATGAAACTAGAGCAGGCTCCGTAAAGTAGCTATCAGCTATCACAGTGATAAACGCTAAACAATACTCGGCGTTGAATGGTGGTGTGAGACTGATTTATATAGTGTGTGTTATTGGTAGCAGCTGTGTGTGATTGGTTTCAGGTGAGCTTGTGATTAGTGCAATGGAGCATGGGAAATGTAGTCCGGGATGACATGCAACAGTTTGTGTAATGTGAGAGTCAATGTAACGGAAGGGTGACCTCTGGTGGCGATCGAACGGAAGTCCATGGACAGGATTCGTGACACAATGAGCAACATATTTGTTGTTAATTATTCATTTTTATTAACGTTAATTAATTCATAATTTAATTAAATAATAATAACAGAATAATTAAATAATTTTATTTAATTCATTGATGTTAGCTCAGTTCCATTAAATAATGTTAACACATACAACTTTAATAATTGTATAAAGTTATAAATGATAATGAACATTTTAATAATGTATTAGTAAATGTTGAAACGAACATGAATAATTAATAAATGCATTAAAATATTTTTCATTTTTAGTTCATGATATAACTAATGCAGTTAACTAATGTTAACAAATGAAATCATATTGTAGTGTTATGTACTATTCAAGTGTTACTACTCATTCTTTCTTTCTTTATGATTAAAATTTTGTTCATAATTGTTGGTCACATTTGGACTGAGGTCACATTTTAGATTTTAAGATTGAAATTTAAAAGGGTCATGATTGGGTAAAAAATAAAATCTGTAAATAAAAGTAACAGAAATAAATGATGAAACATTTTCAAGACATTTTCCAGGACAATTTTTGTGACCTTCATGTAACAAAAACCTGTTAGCTTTATTAAAAATCAACCCATGGTACATAAAAGTGTCTTTGTTTGAAAGACACACACAGACACATTTGCCATTGTTGTGTTTCCCTTGGTTTGGCCATTTATTCTCAGACAGTGTGAAACACGCTGCCCCTGCTGTTTCTTCCTACACAACCTCTGCTTCTCTCTCATCTCTGTCCCTTTTTGTCTCTGTTTGTCTATTTTCGCCTCTCTCCAGGTGCTTGTTGCATTCATCAGTTTTTCAGAGACCATGTTGTTGGTGTACCTCAGCTATAAGGTGAGTCAAACAACACATCTGCCCATGGTTTTATCACTAGTACACTATGAGACCCTCTTGGCTTCAAAGAGGTCTGTAATACCTGTAGAGAGCTATCTGTATCTGTTAGCATTTCTGTTCATTACAATGCTAGCTACAAGCCCATTTTAGCTTTTAAGAGCCCTGCCTGACTTTCATTTAGTCAGAAAACACGTCTGCTTTTGAATGAACATCAGAGAAGAAACAGGCTTTGTTAGTTACAACTTCTACCAGCAGGAGCTAACTAACGCTAACCAGTCATTTGTCACCAAATCCATTCCTTTTTGTCATGCAGTGACAGTAGTGGAAATGAAATCCCTACATTTTAGCATACTTTAACAAAGATTAGTTATTAAGGAAATAAAAAAAGTCTACTTTAAAAGAATATACTTAAGTATACACTGAAATTAAAATATATTACAGTATAAGTTTATATAACTTATATAAGTTGATTTGGCTGAACTTTAGAGTGCTTTTTTGACCCATTTAATATTTTAATATGTAATTTCATAATTACTTCTGTTGTCTCTGGAATATGGTTAAAAATACTGATGAATGTACTACCAAGCATTTTTGCTAAACTAAAATGTACTTTATTTCTATTACAAACTTGAATGTCATGTATTTAAATATATTTGTAATTAGTTGCAATTTAATACCCTTAAATATATTTTTTACTTTAAATATAATACTGAATAGAACAGAATTAAAATATTTATATGATTATATTATTATAAATTAGCTCAGGTGAAAAACAAGTGCACTTCCACGATGTACGTAAAGTGCTCTGTTTCCATGCACTATTTTGTACTTAATGTAGCGAATCAGCTCATGGGGAAATATGAATAATTAATCATAACTAGTTATAATTAATTATAAATATTTAGATCCGCTGTAGATATTTAGCTGACCTCTCAGGAGCAGTCTGTGGGATGGGTGGCTGGAGTCACTGATGATCCTCCGGACTTTCCTTATACACCGCCTGGTGTAGATGTTCTGGAGGGAGGGAAGCTCACCTCCAACAATGTGGCGGGCAGTTGGCGCGACCCTTTGCAGAGCTTTGCGGTTGCCCGCAGTGCTGTTTCCAAACCAGGCAGTGATGCAGCCAGTCAGGATGCTCTCCACAGTGCAGGTGTAGAATGTTCTGAGGATGCTGGGGCTCATGCCAAACTTCCTCAGCCTTCTCAGGAAGAAAAGGCGTTGATGTGCCTTCTTCAGCACTGCATTAGTGTGTGTAGACCATGTGAGATCCTCACTGATGTGAACGCCGAGGAACTTAAAGCTGTTTACCCGCTCCACAGGTGTTTTTGATTGGTCCAGACGCTACATTAATATATTATTTAGCTCTTCTTAAGATAATCTTAAGAACATCTAAGAGTACTCAAATGTGCTATCTTACTAAATAATAATTTTTTGTATCTTAAGTACTAAATTAGTGCATGAAAATAGAGCACTTTAAATACATAATGGAAGTATACTTTTCTTTCTCCTGGGGTAATAATTATTGTAATAATAGTTACAATTTTTAACTTAAAAAAGATGAACTTAAGTGTGTTAATAAACACTCTAAGTACACTTAAGTGGCCTTTTTATTTCATTAACATTATATTATCTGCAAGTACAGTTTATAAAATGTATACTTTTAAGACTTGAAGTACACTACAAGGTCACATTTAATACAAAAGCACACAAGATTTAAAACATTTTTATAATAAAATGGCTAATTAAATTGTTGTTTATTTCATTGCTAGCATTTTACATCTTTAATATAAACAATCAAAATAATACCTTGACACTTTTCAGAATCACAGCACTATTAGAAATTACACTCAATAACATTCTGTTCTGAGTGATATTTATCTTGTATGTTGTAATACCAACCGATAATGAGACAACCATGATATTTATATTGCTTAGTCCAAAGAAAAATAAAACAACTAGCTCACCACACAAAAGACTGAACCAATGTGTGAGCATGAATGCTGTTTTAGCACTCATTTATTAACATTTGCTTTTCGGGAAATCAATTCAGATTACGTTACCTCATGTAATAAATATTCATGAGAAGAGCTGATATGTTTAATATCATGTTCTGTCGACTTTTTAGATTGTTCCTTCACCCTGATTATAATAGATCTGCAGTCCTCAAAGTGTATTTGAGAAGATCAAACGAAATGAGATGGAGAAAAGGTGTAGAAACCTGCTGGACTATCCATCTAAAACATCAGACAACCATCAGAAGCTGGTTCCATATGGTTCTGAGATGTTCAAAGCTGGTCATTAGCTGGTTCAGACTGGTTCATCATCTTTGTTTTAGCTGGCAAAGGCTGGTCTTAGACCATCTTAGATGAGCAACAAGCAAGCTACAAAAACAAGCTTAACCACCATAAGCTGTTTTGACCTGTTTTGTTTCCAACAGTGATAGAGAGCGACTGATAGAGGAAGAGTTTGCCAGTGACAATCAATCTGTTTTGAAGGGACTAGGTGGGTAGAGAAAACACGAGGCATGTTTGTCCTGCAGACGCCGATAGTGAAGGGATCTCTTAGAGTCTTGATCCCCATGCGAGGAGCACAACCTGCATCAGCACATCTCTCGTGCTCTTTGTTCTGCATTGATTTCTTGCCAAACCATCTAGGCCTCTTCACCCACGCAGGGCCCACATGGGTGAGACCTAAACATACATCCAGCTTGGAATGTGGCAGACGTTTAACACCTTAATTCAGCCACAGGCTCAACTGCAACCGATAAATGAAACATATTTCCGAGGGGAGCGAGGAGAGTGACCCTGCTTTTTATCAATGGATCAAACCCAATCAAAGCAGCATTTTATCCTTTAATCCAAGAGGTCACACAGAAAACAGTGTTTCTTGTCCCTGACAAGAGTGTTCTTGTTTCCAGGGGAACGTTTGGGAGCAAGTGTTGCGCATTCCGTTCGTTCTGGAGATGATCAGCGCCGTTCCTTTCGTGATCACTGTGAGTACAACAAGCCAATGGGATTTTCACTGCATGGACCACTCCACCTCCAGAACATCACATCACATATCACACATCACACATTACACATCACATCACATATCACATCACATCATATCATATCATCACATCACATCACATCACATCACATCACATCACATATCACATCATATCACATAACATCACATATCATATCACATACCATCACATATCACATCACATCATATCACTTAACATCACATATCATATCACATCATATCACATAACATCACATATCACATCACATAACATCACATATCACATCACATATCACATCATATCACATCACATCACATCATATCACATAACATCACATATATCACATATCACATCATATCACATAACATCACATATCACATCACATATCACACATCACATCACATATCACATCACATATCACATATCACATCATATCACATAACATCATATCATCACATCATATCACATAACATCACATATCATATCACATATCACATCACATTATGTCATCACATCACATCATATCACATAACATCACATATCATATCACATCACATATCACATTATGTCATCACATCACATCATATCACATATCATATCACATATCACATCACATTATGTCATCACATCACATCATATCACATAACATCACATATCATATCACATCACATCATATCACATCACATATCATATCACATAACATCACATATCACATAACATCATATCATCACATCATATCACATAACATCACATATCATATCACATCACATCATATCACATAACATCACATATCATATCATATCACATCACATCATATCACATAACATCACATATATCACATCACATCATATCACATAACATCACATATCACAGATCACACATCACATATCACACATCACATATCACATCATATCACATCACATCATGTCATCACATCATATCACATAACATCACATATCATATCATATCACATATAATCACATATCACATCATATCACATAACATCACATATCACATCACATCATATCACATAACATCACATATTACATCACATCACATATCACATCACATCATATCACATAACATCACATATCACATCATATCACAACATCACACATCACATATCACATCACATCATATCATATCATCAGATCACATCACATCACATTTCACATCATATCACATAACATCACATATCACATCACATATCACATCATATCACATCACATCATGTCACATAACATCACATATATCACATATCACATCATATCACATAACATCACATATCAAATCACATATCACACATCACATATCACATCACATATCGCATATCACATCATATGACATAACATCATATCATCACATCATATCACATCACATCATATCACATAACATAACATCACATATCATATCACATCACATCACATCATATCACATAACATCACATATCATATCACATCAATCACATAACATCACATATCATATCACATAACATCACATATCACATCATGTCATCACGTCACATCATATCACATAACATCACATATCATATCACATCACATCATGTCACATAACATCACATATCATATCAATCACATCATATCACATAACATCACATATATCACATCATATCACATAACATCACATATCATATCACATAACATCACATATCACATCACATCATGTCACATCACATAACACATCACATCACATATCACATCATATCACATAACATCACATATCACAGATCACACATCACATATCACACATCACATCACATATCACATCATATCACATCACATCATGTCATCACATCATATCACATAACATCACATATCACATCATATCATATCATATCATATCACATATAATCACATATCACATCATATCACATAACATCACATATCACATCACATCATATCACATAACATCACATATTACATCACATCATATCACATCACATATCACATCGCATCATATCACATAACATCACATATCACATCATATCACATAACATCACATATCACATCACATATCA
>NW_015551047.1:375380-387987 GCF_001515605.1 Sinocyclocheilus anshuiensis
CACATCATATCACATAACATCACATATCACATCATATCACATAACATCACATATCACATCATATCACATAACATCACATATCACATCATATCACATAACATCACATATCACATCATATCTATCATCACATATCATCACATTATATCACATAACATCACATATCACATCACATGACATCACATCACATCACATCATATCATATCAATCATTTCATACCGTAGTGTATATAAGTCATTTTATTTTACCAGTAAAAAATATTTGGAGTCTGACATTATTGTATTAGTGTTAGTAGTAATAGTAGTAAACAAAAACAGTTAAAACTTTTTTCTGTTATTACTTACTTTTATTAAACTACAATAATAGTAGTAAAAATAAGAATAATAAATGTATTGTGCTTATTATTTGTATTATTATATGTTTAAATTATAGTATTTACCATTATTACAACAAACCTTGAAACTGATATAAAGTTTATTTATATAACATTTTCATAACAGTCTTAACCTGTGCTTATGAGTGAGCAATCTAAGTTGTATCAGTGAGAAATTATGCTGTGTGACTGATTCAGTTCATGATTCAGATTGACAACTCTTGTTTGAATAGTCTGCTTCTACTGATTCATTAAAAGAACTGCACCAATAGAGCGATTCATAGTGAACTGAACTGCACGTTGTGCTGTATGTTTATTGTGGCTTGAATTCAGTGAGAACAATGCAATAGAAAGCTGCCATGTTTCATAATTTACATACGCTAGAAATAACTTATGTGTATATTTTTTGCCATGATGCTAAAGATTCATCAATGGCGCAGCAGTGCTCCTGAATTGCTGTATTGTATGTTATAGCTGTACCACAAAACTCTTTGAATTGAAAAGAATGAAGGTTTTTTCTTTCCAATCAGGTGATTTTGCCCTCCCTCAGAAACTTGTTCATTCCTGTTTTCCTGAACTGCTGGCTGGCCAAACACGCTCTCGAGAACATGATTGTAAGAAATGAAGCCTATCTTCTATCCTTTCTTCCAGAGCAATTGTGTCCGTGTGTTCCACTTTCATCACAAAGCTCTTATTTTCCTCTCCTTCTCTATCTCACTGCCTCCTTATGCCTAATTTTTCTGATTGTATCTGTCCTCTGCTGCTGAAAGCTTGCTGGTTATCGAATTTGCCAGAGCTCTGAATGTTTGTTTTTGGATTTTTATCATAAGTACAAGCACGATGGCACTGTGTTATTAAACGTCTCACTGTCTCTCATCTCTGCCTTCTTTTATCTCTCTGTTTCTCTCCTCCTTCATGTTGTTTTCAGAATGACCTGCACAGAGCGATTCAGCGAACACACTCTGCCATGTTCAACCAGGTGCTCATCCTCATCAGCACCCTGCTCTGCCTCATCTTTACCTGGTGAGAGAAAAACTAAAACAGGGCCTTACATTCATTTCTGACAATAAGAATATTCCTCCCTCATATTGTGGATTGATATTTAAGGTAACACTTTAGTTTAGGGACCAATTCTCACTATTAACTAGTTGCTTATTAGCATGCATATTATCGACATATTGGCTGTTTATTAGTACTTATAAAGCACATATTGTGCATGACCATATTCTACAACCCTAACCCTACCCAATATCTAAACTTAACAACTACCTTACTATCTATTAATAAACAGCAAATTAGGAGTTTATTGAGGTTAAAAGTCATAGTTAATGGTTTGTTAATTTTAAAATGTAATTTATTTCTGTCATATTGTTGTAAAACCCATGATACATTTTGACAGGATTCTTTGTTACAGTTTTTTCAACTGCTTACACACAAAATCTTTACTTGTCACAGTTTCTGAAACCTGACACTCAAACACCAGGGCCACACACCAAATCTTCAAAACCATACGCTAATTCTCGGTCTTTGACTTTGACTTTTTGCAAAACACAACACACAATTCTCTATGTAGCACACTAAAATCTAACAGGAATTAATATTATGGCAAAGGTGTTTGCAAATGTTTGCTTTTGAGACGTGTTTGTGATATTTTGAATTTTTAAAGAGGCAAAGTTTTGAAAAGCAGATGAAAAAAACTAAATAGAAAGTTCAAAAGGATAGCATTTATTTGACATAGAAATAGATTTATTTGTTGAAATAGAAATAACTTTACTTGCTGAAAACAATATTACAGCATTAATTTCTTAAAAAAAAAAACATCTCACTGACCTAAACTGTATTTTATAAATATTTTATATAAATATGTTTATTATTTTATATTTTTGAATATTTTACATTTTATATATTTAAATTGTACTCATATGGCTCAAGTTATTTTAAACCATGTATGACTTTCTTTGTTTTTATTTGTTTTGGAGCATAAAAGAAGGCATATTTGATTCCTTTTTATCCCCATTGACTTTCATTATATGGAAAAAAAACACTTCTTCAAATAACTTCTTTTGTGTTCTGCAGAACAAAGAATTTCATGCGGGTTTGGAATAAAATGAGGGTGAAAAATATTGACTGAATTTTACTTTTGATACTATAAAAGTACAGTATCAAAAACAGACAATTTACAACAATAGGTCAGTGAGAGAGCATAAAATGATTGCATAAAATGATTGCATAAAACTAAATTGTGCTTTTGGTGCAAGAAATGTTATTAGTAGACGTAAAATGTAGAACAAGGCCTTTTTGCATTGTACATTGCAGAATGGGAGCTAGTGCGACAGTGCGGCTGGTCAGTAGTTGATAGGATGATGTTTCTAAAGTGCTGATTAATTAAACACCACGTTGTGTGTGTTCTCTTGTTGTGTGAGGTAAATAGCAGGGAGGTGCTGAATGTGCAGGGTAGTGGTGCATTTGTAAAACAGAAGGGAGAGAAATTAATGACCTTTTCACCACTGACAGCTGCATGTTGACTCAACCGGCCTTTAAACACCAAGCAAATACACACACACACACTGGCTGTACTGAAAGATATCCCAAACACAGACACACAAACAGGGTTAGCATCATGTCGTTGTGCGCATGGCTCACCACACAGTTATTGTGTTTTGGCTCATGTTTTTCACAGTTTGCTCCAAACCATCCAGTGATGATATAAACCCTCTGGCTTTCCATACACATGCAAATCCCTGCAAACCTGTCCACCTGAAAAGTCTTTCAGAGAATAGTTTATTTACAGATTATTTACTCACCACCATCTCCATTCCCGAATGGACCGTATCCATTTTTTATGGGACACAAGTAGAAGTTATTAAGAATACAATGGTTCTTAGTGACCAGATCTGTCAGGCTCTTAAAAAGCATTTAAAATAGCATCATACAGGTTTGGAACTACATGAAGGTGAGTAAATAATGACAGACTTTTCATGTCTGGGTGAACTATGCCTTTAAATCCATATATGAGCTGTTCTTAGTCCCTTTTCTCTCTCTTTTCCAGTATTTGTGGTATTCAGCACTTGGAACGAGCAGGGAACAACCTGACGCTCTTTGACTCTCTATATTTCTGTGTTGTCACCTTCTCTACGGTGGGATTTGGTGATGTTACACCTCAGATCTGGCCCTCTCAGCTGCTGGTGGTCATCATGATCTGTGTGGCTCTTATAGTTCTACCAATACAGGTAAATAAAGCACACTCAGACAATCACACTATTCATCGTACTGTATATATATACATATATGTCACTGAATAATTAATGCAACTGACTCAGGAATGAAACAAGTCACTACTGTGTACTTAAGAGTCAGTCATTGAATTATTCACTCAACCAATTTATTTTAAAACACTGATTCATTCAGAAACAGCACACCTCCACTGTGTTTTGCTTGTAATGCGCAATGCTTCTGCTAGGCTTTGTTTGAAACTATTTTCATTTGTGGATCAAAACCAGACAAAGTGCCTGGCTATAATGTGTGTAAAAGTTACTTATTATGAACTTATTGTTTATTGAACTGTTTGATTAGTTCTATATCACACTCGCTGCCTCTTCTTTGTCTGAATATCAGCAAATTTAGTGTACATACAGTATGTGCAAATAAGTAAGTGTGTTATATGCACAGTTTTGAGAGTGACGTCCACAATTAATGTATCGCTGAATTCCCTAAGTTATCATATTCTGTGTGTAAAATAACCTGCAATGGCTGCCAGGCAGTAATAATCAAATAAACCAATAATAAACCCATGGAAGACAGCAGTTTACCCATTTGGATATTTTTAGCCAACCAGTGTTGACAAAGGGAGCAACTGATGTTATTAGCAACTGTGGTTGAGTGAGAAATACTGGAGTAAACATTTGTGACCCTGGAGCACAAAACTAGTCTTAAGTCGCTGGGGTATATTTGTAGCAATAGCCAAAAATACTTTGTATGGGTCAAAATTATTGATTTTTCTTTTATGCCAAAAATTATTAGGATATTAAGTAAAGATCATGTTCCATGAAGATATTTTGTAAATTTCCTACTGTAAATATAACAAAACTTAATTTTTGATTAGTAATATGCATTGCTAAAAACTTCATTTGGACAACTTTAAAGGCGATTTTCTCAATATTTTTGATTTTTTTTGCACCCTCAGATTCCAGATTTTCAAATAGTTGTATCTTGGCCAAATATTGTTCTATTCTAACAAACCATACATCAATGGAAAGCTTATTTATTCAGCTTTCAGATGTATAAATCTCAATTTAGAAAAATGTACCCTTATGACTGGTTTTGTGGTCCAGGGTCACATTTAATAATGAGCACAGACGGTCACTTTTCCTCTCTTCCTTTTATGTCACTGTCAGTGATAGAAATTAACTTTTACATTTCCAGGCACATTTTTTCCTTTTATAGGGGCAAAAGTAATGTATAATTAATTAATTAATGCATAAATGCATATTATTCTTACATTTAATCAATAAATTCAATTAGAATAATAAAACATTATAGGGCTGTTACTTATCAAATTAAATCAGCATCAACAAAATCCATCGTTGCACTGTATTTACTGTTTAATTCAGCCAGAGTTATGCAGAATTAATAAGCCAGAAGTGGCATAAATGCATTTACACTGCATTTATAATTGCATAACTAATCTTATGATATTAATGTTTTAAATATAATATTAGGAGTATGGAAATTTGAAATTATATTTTAAAAATGAAACTAAAACAGTAGGCAGCCAAAAAGTCTTAAAGGGGTCATATGATGCGATTAAAAATTTTCCTTTCTCTTTGGAGTGTTACAAGCTCTTGGTGCATAAAGAAGATCTGTAAAGTTGCAAAGACTAAAGTCTCAAATCCAAAGAGATATTCTTTATAAAAGTTGAGTCAACCACGCCTACCTAAAACGGCTCCTATTTAACCGGATCTTCTTAGTGAACCAGTCGAACCAGTTCACCAAATCGAACTGAATCGTTTGAAACGGTTCGCGTCTCCAGTATGCACTAATCCACAAATTACTTAAATTATTGAGTGCCTGACACTCCCTCTGACGCGAAATAAACCAATATCCTGAGTTATTCAGTTACTCATGTACATTGACTGAACTGCTAAAAGAGAACCGATGATGGGATGTGCACGAGCAGAGCAGCTGGACTGAGTCTCGTCCTGCTGGGCGACGGCATCATTGTATGTTAAGGGGCGTTACATTTCTGTCACACGCTTGAGGTATTCGGCCAACCACAACGCACTGGATAGCTGGCCAATCAGAGCACACCTCGCTTTTCAGACAGATGAGCTTTGTAAAAATCGACGCGTTTCAGAAAGGCAGGGCATAGAGGAGAAACAATAATGTACAGTATGTGGAAAATAATGTGTTTTTTTAACCTTAAACCACATAAACACATTGCATTACACCAAATACACAACATAATGTTCTTTTTAGCAACGTCATATGACCCCTTTAATGAGTCTTTGAGTCAATCGGCGAATGAAGCAGTTTTTTTTTTCTTTTTTTTTTTTATGAATGGGTAGTTGAATCATTCACTCACCTGATTCATAAAAAACACAGATTCATTCAAGTTGTTAACTGACTTTTTTTTATTAAACTGTTGTATAAAATCACTATCAGATTTGCAATCGTACTGATATTTGGGAAAAACAACACTTACTTGTGTGAAATGATATAAATATTAAAAACAAAACTCATAAAAGGGCTATTTTGCCACATCTCAATTTTTTTAGGCACTTTTAATTAATTTTGGTTCTATTTTTGCCCCAAGCTCCTTTTCATTTCAGACTCTCGTCTCTGTCCTGGAATTTACTGATTGGTCCAAAACCAACTTATACTATTTTATACAGCAAACATTATTTATACTGTATATATTTTACACTGCCAAATTCAGTAATTCACATCAAACTGTAAATTCATATACTAGTGACAAACCTTAAGTCATCTTAATACAATAAATCTGTCCCACTTGATATTCGAATCAAGATTTCTGCAAATTCTCATGAAGAGTTTTGAAACTGTGCATAATTTAGGTATATTTTGTGAATTACTCCGAAACATTTACAGAGAACCTAGTGAATGAAAGAAAGTATTTTATCTTGACTTCACTCAGTTTCCTCAACAGTAGTTCTGCTTTGTTCTTTCACACAACTTCACATAATTTCAACTGTCAGACATTATATGCAAATATTATGTGGTTATGATGACAAAGGCACTGAGTCGAATCACTTTTGTGTATAAGGCCCCATGAGATGCGTCACAGCTGGTGATTTTCACAGTCTGACACACACAAGCGCACAGACATACGCTGAGATGCACTTCTATGTACACAGCACTTTAATGATACACGTTTCACATCCCACTTCAACATATACCTTGTATTATTGACACACACTCACCCAAACAAGTCTCGCACACACTCGCTCACGAGCGCGAGCCTCCCGTGGGGCTGAGGAGAGAATGAGATGAGAGCGAGCTTGTCTTTCATGTGTGATGTGAGGGCTTCCCAGCCAGCTTCCTCTTTGGGAGGCTGATATGTTTCCATCACACAGGAAATGGCAGTGGCTCCAGTGAGGTCCTCCTACTCTTTTCATCCACAAATACCAGCTGACATTTACTGCTGCCCCCCACACGCAGCTGGCGCACGAGCGTTACGTCCGAGGCTGTGTTTGTTTCTGGCCTGACAGGGGAAATCTCCAGTATGGCTCATGGCCCGCAGAGAGCATTTCAACACACAGACTGACAGCAGCCGCCGTATCCCATCGCTCCCTGTGCACACATTGCAATGAGTTTTTTTTTTATTCAAAGCTTTCCTATTGCAATTAAACAGTGCCAAATCTCAATTCCCAAATACCTTTTGCTTGAAAGCCACTGAATCGCAGACATTACCCAAGACTCGCAATAAAACACCTCGAATCTTAGCTGAGAATCCCTTTATGTACTCAATACCAGGAGAAAAGGACTTTTGTCATACATTTACGCCCCCGATTACACGTGTCTGAGCGCTTTTGCACAGAAACACATAAAAGAACCTCACTGCCAATATCACCCACACAATCCACAAGACAACCAACATGATCCACATCACCACCAATATCTACACGCCAGTGGTGAACAAAGTAAACAAATCAAGTACTTGAGTAAAAGTACAGATACACTAGTAAAAGTTGTGTGTAAATGTGGGATGACAAATAATAATAATATACAATGATCAGCCACAAAATTAAAGGGATAGTTCACCCGAAAATGAAATTCTGTCATTAATTACTCAAACTCGTTCCAAACCTGTAAGACCTTCATTCATCTTCGGAACACAAATCAAGATATTTTTGATGAAATCCGAGAGCTTTCTGACCCTCCCATAGACAGCAATGCAACTGACACATTCAAGACCCAGAAAGATAGTAAGGACATCATTAAAATAGTTCATGAGACATCAGTGGTTCAACCTTAATTTTATGAAGCTACGAGAATACTTCTTGTGTGCAAAAAAACTAAAATAATGACTTTATTCAACAATTTCTTCTCTTCCGTGTAAGTCTTCGAGGCGCGTTCACAAGAGTACCACGACATGAGGGTGAGTAATTAATGACAGAATTTTCAGATAAACGATCCCTCTAAAACCAATGACAGGTGAAATCAGTAACATTGATTATATTGTTACAATGGCAAAGGGGGAGGGGGGATATATTAGACAGCAAGTGAATAATGAGTTCTTGAATTTCATGTGTTGGAAGCAGGAAAATGGGCAAGTGAAAAGATCTGAGGGGCTCTGACAAGGGCCAAACAGTGATGGCTAGACGACTGGATCAGAGCATCTTCAAAACAGCAAGTCTTGAAGTCTATGCTTCAAGACTTTCCTATAGATGAACTATAGGAAAAAGGCAGGCTGACATAGGCAGTGTTTGCTCTGGACAATGTTCTGGCATTCATGTGGATGTTATTTTGACACGTACCACCTACCTAAAGATAACATTCACCCTTACATGCTAATGGTGTTCCCTGATGGCAGTGGCCTCTTTCAGCAGGATAATGCATCTTGCCACACTGCAAAATTGTTCAGGAATGGTTTGAGGGACATGACAAAGAGTTCAACGTGTTGCCTTGGCCTTCAAATTTCCCAGATCTCAATCCAATTGAGCATCTATGGGGTGTGCTGGACCAACAAATGCAATCCATTGAGGCTCCACCTCACACTTTGCGGGACTTAAAGGATCTGCTGCTAATGTCTTGGTGCCAGAGACCACAGGAACGTTCAGAGGTCTTGTGGAGTCCATGCCTCCTTTTAGTTTGCCCACTGAATTTAATTTCACAGAAAGGTCTGATATCCCAACTGAAGCTATGTGTAGTCTGATGCCTCTTTGTAAAGCCGTCTTAATGAAGCTTTGTTCACTTGGATTTCCCGTAGTTTGAGCAGTTGGCTTTCTTGTGGATGGAGCGACAGAAGTCCGGGGGGAACTACAGCCGCTATCGTGCCCAGACCGAGAAGCACGTGGTGTTGTGTGTCAGCTGTCTCAAGATAGACCTACTCATGGACTTTCTCAACGAGTTCTTCGCACACCCCAGACTGCAGGTGGGTATGTGTGTGCGTATGTATGCTCTCACATGTAAATGTATGCATGCTCATGCTAATTTGAGCTCAGACAGCCTGCTGTGCGCTGGTTAATCCTCTTCAGGAGCGCTGGAAGCTGAGGTTCTTGTACTAGGATTAACCGAACATCAATTTAATTTCATCATGCTATTTATGTGCGAATGATCCGGGTTTCATTAGCTTGCAGTGTCTGTCTGACCCCATTTTTCACTAAACTGAGCTCACCATGTCCAGGACTACTATGTGGTCATCTTATGTCCCGCTGAGATGGATGTCCAGGTGCGAAGGATACTGCATATCCCGCTATGGGCTCAGAGGGTCATCTACCTGCAGGGATCTGCTCTCAAAGACCAGGACCTAATGAGGGCGAAGTAAGACCTGCCGAGTAAATGTATAAACAATGCTAGTCATCTGAAGTGAAAAATTACTTCAAATCGAAAAGGGGATTTTTTAAAACTGTACTTGCAGATAATACAATGCTAATTAAATAACTTAATAATAATGTCAAATTAAAAGATTTACTTCAAAGTACTTTTAAAATCATTATGTTTTTATAACATTTTATCATGCTTTAAAGAAGTACACCTATTTTGATGTGTTGACTAACATACTGAAGCACATGTAAAATTACTTGCACTTAGACATAAACTGTGGTGTTATTTGATAATACATTTAAAGTTAATATATTTTAAATGCAATAAATTGCAACTTCATCATTACATCATGTGTTGTTACAAATATTATGGTAAATATTAGTTTACCATAAATGCTTGGCATTACATTCAGCAGTACACTTTAACCATATTACAATGACAATAGAAGTAATGATTAAATCACTATTACTATTATTAGTCCTATAAGTTCTGTTGTAGTGTAGTTCACAATATTGCAATAGAAAAGAAAAGTTAGATGTCAGCTAGTTGTGTACTGAAAGTCTACTATTGTTGCAGAGCACAAATTCTGAGTATGGGTCACCATACTTGGCCACAAGTCACCTCCTTTCCTTTCCTTTCCTTTCCTTTTCCTTTCCTTTCCTTTCCTTTCCTTTCCTTTCCTTTCCTTTCCTTTCCTTTCCTTTCCTTCCCTTCCCTTCCCGTCCCTTTCCTTCCCTTTGTCACAGTCTTCAGCGGGTGTGCCCAGGAGGGCCTCCAGATGACTGTGTTCTGGGAGCACATGGCTTGTGTTGTGGTTGTCTGTTGCCATGTGCTCTCTCCTGTCTATTGTCTGGCCCCTCCAATCTTGTTACCTCGTTATTGTTTAAGTTGCTCCACCTGTGTCTCCCTCGTTAGCCTCCTCGTTTGGTTCCTATTTATTCTCCTGGTGTCTGTCATCCTGTGCTGATCCGTCATTTCTCATTGTGTGTGTTATATGTCTGCATGGAGTGCAGTTTTGAGCCTGCCTGTCTGTTTTTCCCCCTCGGGGTGGTTTGAGTTTGTTTTTTTGTTTCATTTTCATTATTAAAATAAATAATCATTTCTCCTGCAATTGAGTCCTCGCTTCATCTCCCCGCACGCACCATGGCACCCTTCCCTTCCCTTACCTTACCTTACCTTAAAATTACACCTAAAAGTATATTTTCATAAACTAAAAAGGGCCAATATAGTTCCAAGAAGTATTGAGCTATACTACTAATAGCCATTATTTTTTACCATTCTTACTGCAATAAGTATACTTATAACTTTACTTAAAATGAACTTGAATGAAATATACTACTTTTTTGTAATGGAATCTGCAGTTTATGCAGAGGAACATCACAGGTTTAACTATAATGCACCTATGCATGATTAAATATATTTAAGATGAAAAATCTATGTATTATGTATTTAAAGTACATTCAATTCATAATCAACTCAAAATCATAAAGTTTCACTCATTTACAGGACTCCACAGTCATTGCAAAGTTCAACAGAGGTTTTAAAAGCAGTGTGTAGCTAATATTTTTGCTAATGCATTTAAGTAAAAAAAATAAAAAAGTTTGCTAATAAATGTATCCACTAAACTGTACTCTACTCGTTGCCTAATGGGAAATTGTGTATTTAGTCCTAATCATGAAATATGTTAATGATCTTTTCAGGTAGTAAGCTAACAGATTAGCATGATAACTTGGCATAGCAGCGCTAACAGGTTAACCTTTTTTGATTAGCTAGAACTCACACTTCCCTTTTTTCTGATGAGTTGAAGTTATGTTTTGAGGTAATTCATAGCATGCCACAGATGTTAGATGGAAACTCACTTTCATCTTTTACTTCCTCGGTTTTTCTCATCTGTTAACTGTATTTCTCTCTTATTCCCCTGTTATGGAACCTGAACCTGTTTCTCTGGCCTCTTTTCATCATGATTGGCTGCAGGATGGATGATGCCGAGGCCTGTTTTATCCTAAGCAACCGATTTGAAGTGGACCGCTTTGCCGCTGTACGTTCCCCTCCAACTCAATTTCCTCACCTTTTTTTTCCATTCTGCATTTCAACCCTCTAATTTCTATCCATAAAATAGGAAGCAGCAATTTCAAACATCTCCAGTATTAGCCCGTTTCTCTTTCACTCTTTGACATTCTCCCTACTGATCTCACATTTTGACAGTTCAACGTGAAATGATTTATCCTGAAGGCAATTGTAAGGGATGTTTGAGAATGTAGTTGGATGCCTCTCACGAAACCTGTGAAGAAAACATCAGGGTCATATTTCAACCCAAAATCAAAAGAAATAAACACTAAATATATTTAGCATTTGGAAAAGGAGGCCTAATTTTGCATTGTAGCATTAATTCCCTTCTCCCATAACTGCAATTACTTTAATACATAAAAAGCATTTCATTACTGTATTATAGAAGATATATTATGTAAATGTAATATTTGATGTATTGCCTCATTTAAAGGAGTCATATGATGCGATTTCAATTTTTCCTTTCTCTTTGGAGTATTGCAAGCTCTTGGTGCATAAAGAAGATCTGTAAAGTTGCAAAGACTAAAGTCTCAAATCCAAAGAGATATTCTTTATAAAAGTTAAGAGTCAGCCACACCTACCTAAAACGGCTCGTTCTAACACGCCCCCACATGTCTACGTCACGATGTGGGAAGATTTGCATAACACCGCACAAATGTTCACGCAAAGAAAGAAGGTGTAAATTTGATTCTCGCTGTAGTATTGCTGTTGCCGCCGCCATGTCGTGAAGGCGCTGTGTTTCATTGTGAAAGCGAAACTACTTTGTTTGGCCTTCCAAAAGAGGACGATATCTGCTTCGTCATGCCTGGAGCTGATCCGTGCTGGTCGCTGAGGAAATACATCAACTTCGCACTGTGGATCGCCGGGTCGGCTTTCACAGTGGACGAAGCGGAGTCCAGCCCAGGGTCATCACATGTGGTTGCCGCAAACCTTCGTAGAATCCGCCAGCCACGCCGTTCTCGAGCCCACCGGCCTCCGCTCACTCAGCCCGCCGGCCGTTCCTCACTCAAGCCCGCTGTGTGTGACGCTGTGTGTTTCATTTTGAAAGCTAAACTACTTTGTCTGGCCTTCCAAAAGAGGACACGACTAGAAATCAGTGGTTATGTTGTATTTACAACACTGTTCCAGAACAGTTCAACCCAAATATTCATTTGTGTGCAGCAC
>NW_015551047.1:388086-403255 GCF_001515605.1 Sinocyclocheilus anshuiensis
TTACAACACTGTTCCAGAACAGTTTAACCCAAATATTCAGATGTGTCCAGTGCATTTTATGGAGGACTGTTTCCTGATCCTGGTAGAGTAGACTACAATGCCGGCTGTTCTGACTCACAGTCTGTAAGTACGTTTTCATTTAAAGGATTTACCACTGATAATTCAAACGTGAGTTTTGAGCAGTGTAGAGTAGAGCTTGTTGTTTGTCATTTCTCCGATCACAAATGCACAAATTAGGCATTCGGCAAATCACAACGCACTGGATAGCTGGCCAATCACAGCACACCTCACTTTTCAGACCGATGAGCTTTGTAAAAATCAACGCGTTTCAGAAAGGCGAGGCATAGAGGAGAAACAATAATGTACAGTATGTGGAAAATAATGTTTTTTTAACCTTAAACCGCATAAACACATTTCATTACACCAAATACACAAAATAATGTTCTTTTTAGCAACATCATATGACCCCTTTAAATTATAAATACAGTATAGCTCATTTTAATTCTCATTTAAATTATAAAAAAAAAAAACATTGAAACAATCATCTTTGGAGAATAATTAAGAAAAACTCCAAAGTAAATGTCTGGAATGTGGTGGAAAATATGCTTAATAATTTTACATTGAAACAATATCTTAATGGTTTAGAAAATAGACTTTATTTTCTTTTTGCTTAATATAATTTCCAGATTTTTTTCTTCTGATTTTGTTGTGAAATGTGACCTCTACATGTTTTAATGAGATTCACCTAGTTGTCAGACACTTTAGATGTTAATTTCTCTGCAAAGAGGGTAATGGCTGGTACATAAGAGCAGACACTATGACTAATGGTATACTTCTGTTCATGTGCTTCTCTTTCTCTGTTTTTCTTTGTCACAGGACCATCAGACCATTCTTAGGGCCTGGGCCGTGAAGGACTTTGCCCCGAACTGCCCTCTCTACGTGCAGATCCTGAAACCCGAGAACAAGTTTCACATCAAGTTCGCAGGTCAGCGTGCAAATTGTGTTTCTCTCAGGGATGCAGGTGTAGATAGTGTGATATTCGATGCGCTTCGTACATGTGCGAGTGTGTTGAGAGGCAGCCGATCAGCCAATCTCCTTCCCTCTGAAGCCGTGTCCTTCAACACTCAACCCACTTTCTATCCCTCTTCAGTTGTGGAAATGTAGATAATGCTTTTTACTTTCCTGGTCCTCCCATTCCCCATGTCTGCTATAGTGTGGAGGCCAATGTTGTTATTATTAACGAAAACTATTACATGGACTAGAACCTAGCAGTGAAAAATATTTATAAAATAAAAATGGGGGTTTGAAGAAAAAAATCCTCAGCGTGAACATATAAAAACACTACTGTTCAAAGGTTTGAGGTCAGGAAGGTTTTTTTTATACTTTTATTCAGCAACAATTAATTAAATTGTGATTTTGAAAAGTAATTGTGAGATTGTGAAAAGTGAAAGTAAAGGCATTAATAATGTTAGAAAAGATTTCAAATAAATTGTGTTCTTTTTAAAATTTCAAAGAATCCTGACAAAAAAAAACATTTTTAACATCGATGATAATAACAAACGTTTCTGGAGCAGTAAATCAGAATATTAGAATGATTTCTGAAGGATGATGTGACACTGAAGACTGGAGTAATGAAGCTGAACATTCAGCTTTGATCACAGGAATCAATTACATTTTAAAATAATCAAATAGAAAACAGTTATTTTAAATCGTGATAATATTTCAAAATATTACTGTTTTTACTATATTTTTGATCAAATAAATGTGGCCTTGGTGAGCAGAAGAGACTTACCGACCCAATTTTCTTTGAACAGTAGTGTACATATTACTGTATTACAGTTCTTATTTCATTACATCTTATATCCACCTAAAATGCTTTAATTTACTAGTTGACTACTGAAACTGCTTTACTAATGATTAATGCGAGGAATGTTAATTGTCAGTACTTAAAAATGGCGGCTATTCAGCATAATTTAAGGCATATGTTCCTCTTTTCTCTTATTTGTCTAAATAGTGCAAGATTATTCTTGCCTGATACCATATAAATAAGATGTATTCAGATTAGATTATATAAAAAGCAGTAATTTCTGATAAAGTCACTGTACGCCGATTTAAAAAGATTTTAAAACCAGTACTGAAAACAAAAATAAAGCATACAAGCAAAATATAAGATATTGATGCACTATTAAAACGAACTAAAACTAAACTGAAATTAAAACACAAAACAAGATAAAATATTTAAAACTATAATAACCCTGCTGCCGGCAGACTCATAGTCACCAAGGCTGTTTTTGGCTGTCCGAGCCCCTCTCATGTTCAAAAGCCCAGCCAATCAAGCATCACTTGTTGGGCTGAGGAGAGTGTGTGGTGCACTCAAACCTCCAGCTCCGTGAGGCTCTCCTGCACAATGCTGGGATTGTCACAAGCAACTATACCCGGCCGCCTTCGCTTCAGCTGTCTCAATGAGCCGCTGAGCTTTGATTGTGTCGGAAAAGTGAAGAAAATTCATTCTCTTCACCCTCCACCTGCTTCTGCTGCACTCCAGCCTCTCCCTTCACAGCTCATCTCCATTTGAACACCAACAGGATCCGTGTTCATTCACTTGACCTCCTTGCAAGAGTGTTGGGGAGTTACTAACTAAAAATAGCAGTGCTACTAGTAACTTAGTAGCTAGTTGACTAGTCGAGAATGCTCCTGTATAGGAGCAGGACCTTAAAGTGTGGTGATTTGTTTGTGGGATTGCTGTGGTGTGTGTGTGAGCGTTATTTTTGGGAGATTACCAGGAAATGATATGGAGAATTTCACGGTGCAGTAGGATGTGAGGTGAGGCGATGATTAGAGATCCAGATCGCAGCTGGCGCTGCCGCTTCAGTGAGCAGCAGATGAAAAATGCGAAGAAGAAGATGCGTTGCTCTCTCACGTGAAGACCCTCATTTGTACGGCCCATAGAGCTGCATTACCTGCAGCTGGGATGCTGAGAGCAAGATGGTCTGCCCAGCATGTGGTGGCGGCGCTGGTTTTAGGGTCAATGAGAAGGCGGAGGATGAACGGACAGGATGAGTCAGTGGCTGAGGCAGCTGAGCTTTACCCAGAGATCAACCACAGATTGCACACTATCACACAATCTGTCAGTCGAACCCAGAGCTGCTGGTCACCTATCAGAGAAGAATGAGAATGGAGCGATGACTCGTTTCCTTGCTGCCTTGTCAGTCAGTGACATGACGCTAAAATTAATGACCTAAAAACCCTACATATACATACGAAATACATCTTTATTTTTGGTGTAATAAAATCTTGATTCACAAATGTTTCAATAATATTCATTGTTTTGGATGCATCTTTTGGCTGGTACTTGACCCTTGTAAAAAAGTAGTACACATTAGTATACTTATGGAAATATTAAGAATAGACTTAAATGCTGAACTTCAGAGTGTGTTAAGTAGGAATTACTTCTATTGTCTTTGAAATATGATTCCTGTTGAATTTACTGACAAGCATTTATAGTAAACTAAAATACACTTTAATGCCATTTTTATTGAAACTTGTACTTCATGTACTTAAAATATTTGTAATTACACATTTGTAATGGTGCATTACACATTGTGTCGGCGTCAGCGCTCGACCATCATAGTCACAACAGCCAATCACATTAATTTTTTCCGGTGTTGCCTGAACACGATTGGCTAGCGTCTGCACTAGGGTGTTTGCATAAAAGCGATCTGATTGGTGCTTGAAAAGTTGACAAGTTTTCAACTTCTGCTGCAAGCAGTTCCAGTGACGTGATGCAACAGACTCACAATTCAGTTGACGTCACCCATTCAAAGTAAATGAGAAGCGTTAACGCCAATGCCCATGTGAATACACACTAATGATGAAGTTGCAGTTTAGTACATTTAAAACATACTAACTTTAAATGTAATATCACGTAACACACTGAAGTTAAACTTATAGTCAAGTAAATGCTTTAGTATGTTAGTCAACACATCAAAATAAGTGTACTTTTTAAACGCATGGCAAAAGATTGTTAAAACATAAACTTAAATGTTTAAATGTTTAAATATAAAATTGTAATTTTACAGTATTTCAATGTGCATTTTTTAAAATTGTTGTCAAGAAACATAAAAAGTGTCTCTCTGTAATTAATAAAGCAATAAGCCCCAAGAAGCCGTGGTTTACAGTGAATTTATAACAGCTAAGGGGCGTTGTTAGGCACGCCGCGAAATTTACTGTAAACCACGGCTTCACGGGGCTTATTGCTTTTATAAAACGGTTATTCCATATACGTAGTAAAGTTTCACAAAATAAAACATAGCAAATAAAGTCTAATGATATTAATAAAAACAATATTCTTCCACCAAACAATGTAGTTCCTCAGAATCAGTTGTGGTTGCAACAAAGTGGTTGCCGAGCAAAACACAAAGTAAACAAAGGTGTATGTTTGTAGAGTAATTTACAACAGCTTCGAACGTGGCTCAGCCAATCAGAATCAAGGACCGGAACTATCCGTTTTATAATATACTTTTTAATAGATTTTTAACAATTAAGCAAAGTTTTTTTTCTCAAAATAATTCAAGTGATTAAATCTACAAAATATGTTTATCCTTTAACAAGTATAGAATTTTTTTTTCAACACAAAATATGTAAATTTACATATTGGCAAATCAAAATTTGGAGTAATTCATATAGATCATCAAGGAATTTATGCTTTACCCAAAACATGAAACTATGAAGCCATCTAAGCAGTCAATTGAAAACATTGGACATACTTTCCCAAAAGTATGATGCCTCTGATGTGTTTGCCAAATGTTTGTTTTATCTGCTTCAATGTGCAACATGTCAGCAGGATTATGAATAAGAATGTGCTTCTTTTATTGAGAGTTATGGTTGAAATGACACTTGCGATATATATACTTATGTTTCATATCAGTCAGAGGTGGTTATCCCCTGTGGGCGGTATGGTGTCTTGGTGGTTTACAGAGCGCTTGTTTCTTGACAGTTCGGCGGAACGCATCAATATGCAGTTTTTCTATGCATGGCGGGAATGTTGTGACACTGCCTGGAATATATGCACTAAGTGGCTGAGTGGGTGGCATAAATGAGTACGACTGGAGACTTGACTTCAGCTCTACAAATAGCTTAATCTCACCTTAATGTTCACATCAATGTTACTGAAGCTCACAGAGTGGTTAGTCTGAGGAGAAAAGCATTTCATTCACATTTCTCATGGTTATTCTGGGACTTCTGGACCGCTGTTTGTTTTGTTCAACTTTTGCTGCATTAATTGATTTTCTTTTCCTCTCCGTGGGCATGTTTGGAAATAGTAACTGGCCGCTTTGCTTCTTCCAGTTCTGCACTGTGTTAGTGTGGCTATATCATCAGCCAGGTCATTCATAAACATAACCAGCATGCTGCTTTAATTAATGCTAATGGCAGAGAAGTGGCACTGTTGTTACCGTCTTGCTGGGGTTCAAAGATTGAGCACAATCTCTCACTGCTGCACTCCTCGAACGGGCACGAAAACAGCAGCTTTAGAGAGAAAAAAGAATCTAGAAACACAATTATCACAGCGCTCTAGCCTGCTGTGCCGCGGCCCCGCTTCAGTAGAGGTCAACGTGCGCTTTCCGAGGCCGCTGGAAATGAGGGAGTTGGTGGAGGAGGAGATGAAGTGGTTGAGCAGAAAGGGTCTGAATGAAGAAGAACAGAGGTCTTTAATTCACCGTTTGATCTTTATGAGTGAATGTGCATCTTCAAGTGCTGCCTCCGCTACTTCAGACTGACATGGAGAATAATTCAAAGAACGAGCCTTATTTATCAAGTTTATCAAGTGAGAAATTATATTGTTTAATTATTAACCTAAGGACATAACAAAAAAAGAACAAGCCTTAATGATTGATTAACACCAATAATCAGAATCAATTTATTGGCCAGGTGTGTTTGTTGTGGCATTGGAAATGACAGTCATTTACATATATACAAAATACAGAATGTAGATGCAGACAAATATAGTTAACACAGTTTAAACCACTATGCGTCACAGATCAAGCTGGAGACAACAGGTAAGTTAATGAATAGCAGGTTTATTGATAGAAATAGCTGAGGCAGATCGAATGGAGCAATGACTGGTGAGTATCCAACACAAATGACTTCTTAGCTGAGTACTGATGGTTTTTGAGTCCTTTGCAGGTTCACGGAGGGATCAGGATGCAGGAGCGGAGGAGAGCAACTTAGGAAGAACTTCGGGGATCTAGAGATAAGTAGAAACAGGTATTTAACATTCAGAGAGTCTGGTAAGTTCAGGATAGTAAACGGTAGACCAGCCGGTGAGTGACTGGAAGGAGCGTGCTTATGAATGGTGCCTTGATTGCAGATGACCGGTGCGGGGAATCATAACTCAGGTGATGGTGATCGTGACTGAGAACAGGTGTGAGCCGGGGAGGATTCTGGGACATGGAGTCCAGAGCTGGTGATTGTGGTGATTCGCTGACATTACTCCCCCATCCCGGGGGTGGGCGCCCTGGAGGCTGGTGCAGGACTGGGACACGGGGAATACATCCAGGGCAGATCAGGCAGTCCAGGGTACCATGGTGGCACAGGGAGCTCGGGGGGCCATGGCGGAGCAGGCAGACTAGGAAGCCATGGCAGAGCATATAGTTCAGGAGGCCATGGCGGAGCAGGCAGCTCCGAAGGCCATGGCGGATCAGACAGTTCAGGAGGCCACGGCGGAGCAGGGAACTCAGAAGGCCATGGCTGGACGGCCTCCTTGGCCTCGCCACTCGGCCCGGCCACTACAGCTGGGAACTCAGGACGCCATGGCCGGACGGCCTCTGTGGCCTTGGCCTCGCCACTCGGCCTGGCCACTACAGATGGACCCATACTACCCCGCCCCAAAAATTCTTGGAGAGAATAACAGGCTCCGACGCCCTCTCGGGGCCAAAACCGGGGACTGGAGCCCTCTTTGGGCTTAACTGGGAATCAAGAGCCCTCCCTGGGCTAAACTCGGGGACTGGAGCCCTCCGTGGGCTAAACTCGGGAACAGGAACCCACTCTGGGCTGGATTCAGGGACTGGGAAGTGCTTACGAGGAGCTGGCACAGCAAGGCGCTTTCGAGGAGCTGGCACTGGAGCGGACTCAGGGGCTGGGGCCGTCACTGGAGCGGACTCAGGGTCTGGTGCCGACACTGGAGCGGACTCAGGGGCTGGGGCCGACACTGGAGCGGACTCAGGGGCTGGGGCCGACCGCCTTCTCCTACTTAGATTTCCCTCTCGGTTCAGGGTGAAAGGCGTGGTCGGCAGGCTGGAGAGAGCCACGGCCGGCGGGCTTGTGAATGCTGTGACTGGAGGACTTGACGGCGATCTGGTTCTGGATCAGGGATGGACGATCTCCAGACACCGGAGGATCCCTTCCCTCCAGCTCAGTCCAGTGGTGTCTGGGAGGTCCACGGGGCGATGGTAGTTGGCCCCGATCCAGAACAGAGAGTTGAGCGTCATGTCGTCTAACACCGTACTCGTGGTGATCCCGCAGAACTCCCTAGCATACTCCACAAACGGGAGATCCTGGTGAGCTAGGTTGGCGAACCGCGCGGCAACTTCCATAGCCGCGGAGAGAAGCATTTTTTTTTTTTAGGTCCGGTCTTCTGTAACAGATCAAGCTGGAGACAACTGGTAATTGAATGAATAGCAGGTTTATTGATAGAAATAGCTGAGGCTGATCGAATGGATCAATGACTGGTGAGTATCCAACACAAATGACAGTTCAATGAATCTTAGCTGAGTACTGATGGTTTTTGGGTCCTTTGCAGGTTCACGGAGGGATTGGGATCCAGGAGTGGAGGAGAGCAACTTAGGAAGACCTTCGGGGATCTAGAGATAAGTAGAAACAGGTATTTAACATTCAGCGAGTCTGGTAAGTTCAGGGTAGTGAACGGTAGACCGGACGGTGAGTGACTGGAAGGAGCGTGCTTATGAATGGTGCCTTGATTGCAGATGACAGGTGCGGGGAATCAGAACTCAGGTGATGGTGATCGTGACTGAGAACAGGTGTGAGCCGGGGAGGATTCTGGGACATGGAGTCCAGAGCTGGTGATTGTGGTGATTCGCTGACACTATGTGTACAAGTTGATATTTACATCGGTAAAAAGGGGACAGTGGTGGTGCAAAGATGTGTTGTTTGTGCAGGATTATAAATATGGATTATATTAAAAGTTATAAGAGCAGAAAAATAAGTGGGTATTGCACATGGCATGCATAAATAAATAAATATGAGTCGGACTTATTGTGCTCAGTGCAACTGTTTGCAATATGTACAAGTCATATTTATGTCATCCATTTAACCCCCAAATAAAGAAGGAATAAACAACAAAATAAAAAAGAAAACATGTTTATTTATTTATTTTCAGCTATAACTAAGAACAAATAGCTAAAAAATAAATAGATAAAGCAATGTTTGTCAAAACAATATTAGGTCAATAACTTTAGATACCAAGAAAATAAATAAAAACAAAAATAAAACCACCAAACCATAAATAAGCAACATATGAAACAATGCCAAGCAAGACAGTATTATGTGAATAACAACACTTTGACAAAACAAAATAAAAAAGAAAAACTTTTTATTTTTTATTTATAGAAAAATACTATAGCAAACAATAAATACATCAGTGAATGTCTATCAAAACAATGCTATTTAAATAACCAGAATATTAAACAAGAAAAAAAATATTTTGTTCGCCAGTAACATAATAAAAATATAATTTTTTTTTACATTTAATAGACAAAACAATGCTTATCAAAACAATACTAGATACTAGACAAAAAGTACAAAAAACAAGCCTAATTTAGTCAAATAACAAAAATGTTTAGCTTCAAAGCAGAACGTTTTCTAAATTGTTCCACAGAGAACAATCAGTCCTACTCTCCTTGTGATTTTCCTCATTTCACAATTTTACCTTCAGTCCTTCTTCGTGCCTTTGCCTACGCATTTCTCTGAATTGACTCGGGTTATTCAAACAATCGAAGCATTCTTCTCTCCTTGGGCGAGTAGCGTGTTTGAATAGATGTCAGTAAAATCCAGCTACGGTTGTGTCAGTTGTTCCTGGCCTGTTGTATAAAAGACTATTCATATAAACAATGCAGCACATTTCACATAATTTGTGCAATGCTAAAAATGGTTGGTATTTTCTTCAATCCACCCTGTGAGAAAAATAACATTGTACTAGAGCAACATAATAAATTCCGAGCATACATGGTTAGCACATCCACCCTAATAAAGCAATAATGACTCTGCCACTTCCCTCTCAATTAGACAAAACAAAGAAGCAGAAAGCAACAGGATGAGGAAACATTCTGCACTCCTATTGTTTATTTCCGATCAGAAGCCTGCCGTGAGAAGAACACAGGTTTTTTAAATAAGCTATATAGCCTAGAGGTGTTGTCTATGTCCTCTGATGAACAAAAAAAGGAAAATCTCCAAAACAACCAAAAATAGACCAAAGGAAAAGGACTGGTGAGGCCCAGAGAGAGCGCAAAAGAGACAATCCTCAGAGGAGCCAGTCGGGTTGAATGGTTTACCTGGGATTCAGTTAAAAAAAAAGACCGTCTTTTATGTCTTTTTTTTTTTGGGAGTGGTTTTCTGTCCATTATGTTCTGACTTCGGTCCAAGGCTGCATTGAATTGAAGTAAATGGTATAAACATAGCCGAAATGCACGTCTGGAGTCAGTGTTTTCATCAATGCTAATGCGATTTTATTGACTCATTTTCCTAATTAGCAAAATTAGGAAATGTGTTTTCACTCACCGCTAACAAGCCACATGAAAATTGTGCTCCATCCGTGAGACATTTGAGTCATTAATGAGTCATTAGTGCCGTACCTGCTATTTTCCCCCGGGTGAACATGTTATTTAATTTTTTAACATTACTATATGTACAAAACTTGAGTATTAATAAACATCCTCTTATGCCCTCTGCTTTTTTCCCTTGTTCTAAACTGTCGGTCTTTGTGTGTTTTTCTGGTACATTGGCTGGCATTTAAATGGCAGCGAGGTCTGAAGCTGATGTGTGTTCACTCAGCTGTGTGGAGGCCATTTCAGAGGGCAGCTGTTTTGAGCAGGGGAGTTAAAGGAGCATGAGATCTCAGGCATTGCCTTATTTCACACTCTGTTAATGGTGTTGAGAGGCTCTGACCCCTGCGATATGTGTCTTTAAAATCAAATTCAAGGAACTAAGATGTGCAAATGGCTTAGCAATACTAATCAGGAGGGATGAGAGTTTCAATTAATGTTCTGCTGGGATTGCCTCTCTATATTAGCAGGGTTCTTATGGTCAAATATATTTTAGGACATTTTGATTTGATTTCCAGGCTTGGAAAAGTCAAAAGTTTATAGATTACCGTTATAAAGTCTGGGGTATATTTTTATTGTTTTATTTAATTTATTTATTTTTTTGTTTTATTTTATTTTATTTTATTCTATTTTATTGTTTTATTTTATTTCATTTAGAAATAAATGAATACTTATATGCAGCAAGGACACATTAAATAAAACGTTGCAATATATACATTTGTAATGTTACCAAAGAATTCTATTTCAAATAAATGATCTTTTGAACTTTCTATTCTTCAAAGAATCTTGGTAAAAAATGTATCATGATTTCCACAAAACTATTAAGCAGCACAATCGTGTGAATGATTTCTGAAGGATTATGATAACGGCTGCTCAGCTTTGCATTACAGGAAAATTTTATATTTAAATTATAATCAAATAGAAAAACGTTAGTTTAAATTGTAATTTAAACTGTATTTATTAAATAGATGCTGCCTTGGTAAGCAAAGGAGACGTCTTTCAGAAACATGAAAAAATCTCACATACCCAAACGGGTGTATAATTGATTTAGAAGTAAAACAAATTATAATAATAATAATAAAATAAAATAAAAAAATTAAAGTGCAGAAATTAAAAAATAAGAATAGAAATTTTCATCATACATTTTCAATGGATGTACATGGGGCAAGTCATTACACTAGAATACACAATAAAATGGAGGCTGATTTGATACGTATACCCACTTGATGATTTTGATGACGTATACCCACAATTCATACATTATATATTTTAACATTAGATTGTTAATGACTTTGATCTCACTACTAAAAGAACAACGTAGACAACTTTACAGCTCACATAACACACATTTTCACACAAAAAGCTCTTGAACAAAAATACAAGCTGCATATTTATGCTTTTAAACCCTTCTGCCCCATCAACCGTTGTGCATGCTTATACACACTTAAGGAAGAATGAAATAATTTTCTCTGGTAATCAATAAAATGTCAATAGAGCTTAGCTTGTATTGAACATTTCTCCATAATGAAAACACATTCCATGATCAGAAATCTGAGAATTAATATTCCTCCCGTGTGTTTATTTTGCAGACCATGTGGTTTGTGAGGAAGAGTTTAAGTATGCCATGTTGGCCCTCAACTGTGTGTGTCCTGCCACCTCCACCCTGATCACCTTATTGATTCACTCCTCTAGAGGACAGTGAGTATAAACATCCCTCTCATATTCATTCATCCCTAGTAGCCAGACTTTTGACTACAGTATTTCATCTAGTCAGATTTTAGCTTATGAATTGTTAGTGACCAGCCACATTTGTGCACATTATCATCTGAGATATGTATTTTTGAGGGCAGTGTCACTAAAACATCCTCTGCCTGGTGTTAAAAGACGTGTGGCATTTATGATGTAGAATGGATGTGAATAGCATGCATTAATGTCCGCCCACTTTTTCAGCAGTGCTGGTTCTGGAAGTATTTTTTTCCGTTAGGGAATTTAAATTTAAAATCAGTCTTTGTTAAAGTATTATAAGCCTTGGATCAAACCAACCAGCTATGAGGTGGATCACAACTTTTATCTGAAGCAAACAAACTGTTTGAAAAAGATACAAGACTGTACTTAATGGCTTTTGTGAACTACAATCCCATGAAGCATTGCGAATGACAATCAAATGAAAAAAAGATGGTGAAATCTAAAACTGTCCATTTAAAGTTGTTGATTATATCTACAGAAACACTATATTTTTACGTTTATTGTGAGACAGACTCAAGAAGTGCTTCAAGCATAGTCCCTTTGGTACAAATTGCTTATTGGTGGACGTTTTTGCACAGAACCCTGGGTAATGTAGTTTTTCCATCACAAATTCAACTGTTAAAAATTATTTATTTTTAAATAAGTTTACAAAGCGCAAACATTTTAACAAAACTATATACCATTGATTAAAAGGATAGTTCACCCAAAAAATTATGGTTGAACCACTGAAGTCACATGGACTATTTTAACAATGTTCTTGCTACCTTTCTGGGTCTTGAACATGTCAGTTACGTTGCTGTCTATGGAGGGCCAGAGAGCTCTCAGATTTCATCAAAAATATCTTAATTTGTGTTCTGAGGATGAACAGAGGTCTTACAGGTTTGGAACGACATGAGGTTGAGTAATTAATGAAAGGATTTTCATTTTTGGGTGAACTAACCCTTTAACAACCTCAAAGTTCATAACAGATCTGTTTTTAAAGGTTTATACACATTATCGTTAAAAATCATTTTCCCTATGGTGGAAATGTATGATGTTTTTACTTCCAGAACCTGAATGCTGCACTCTGTTTCACTTCTTTGAATATATTTACACAAACATGATGCCTAAAATAAAACACAATGCTTGTGCCGCTCCATGCATACTACAGAGTCCTCATTCGCTGAACCATCAGCATGTGTTTAACTGTTATATTTTTTATTATCAGAACAGCATCTTCAGAGGCCTTCAAGCAGCGAGCAGGCGCCTTCCAGCCCCTCAACAGGTCAGACCCACCGACTGTAAAATATTGACGCATACACATCGATACACACAGCGGCAAAGATCCCATAAACTGTGAATTTAGCTCTGCGTCATGCGTCCTTGTTTCTTCACCTCCTCCATCTTAACACTCCTCCACTCCCTCTGGTTCTCACCTCCCCTTCATCCTCCCAGCCATTTGCAGGGATGTCAAAGACACATCAAGCGGTTTTTATTTTCTCTGCCCATCTGTAAGAGACAGTGTTTTCCCAAGCTGTGAATATGTGTGAAGGACATGTCAAAGAAATAGTTCACCCAAAATATTAAAATCTGTCAACATTTACTCACCCTCATAAATGATTTCCTTTATTTTGTGGAGCACAATGGAAGAAATTTGGAAGAATGTTCACGCTGCTCTTTTCTATACACTGCAAAAAAATAAAAATAATAATAATAATCTGTGAGTTATTTCAAAGAAAAAACATCAAATGTGAAGTGTCATGCAGGGAATTCTAGGAATGTTAATTTTGTTTTTTCACTGTAAATTATACAATGACTTGTTCTTCTTCCAAAAACCGTAATTTTAACAGTATTTTACTGTAAAGTTGCATTAAATGTAATTGCAGCTATTCAACATAGTACAGAAACTTACCTATAACCAATTAACAGGTTCTTACTGTAGCATTTTTACAGTGTACAACAAACCAGATGATTTATGATGTCAAGCTCCGAACTCCTAATTTGCTGTTTATTAATAATTAGTAATGTAGTTGTTAAGTATGGGGTAGGATTATGGGATTTAAAATATGGTCATGCAGAATAAGGCATTAATATGAGTTTTATAAATACTAAGAAACAGCCAATATGCTAGTAATATGCTTGCTAATAAGCAAAGTTAATAGTGAGAATTGGTCCCTAAACTAAAGTGTTACCAAACTCTGTCATTATTTACTCAACTTCATATCTTTTCAAAACTGTATAACTTGCATTCATCTTCGAAAACACAAATTAAGATATTTGTATTAAATTCTGAGAGATTTTTGTCCCTCCACTGAAAGTCCTTTATACCAAAATGCTAACACTTCAAAAAGTTCATAAAGACGGTGCAAAACTAATACTTATGGCTTCCTTTTACCATATTTGATTAGCTCTATGTATGTGCATTGATCAATGTTTAAATGTGATTAAAAGCCTAAATTAAATGTGTTTGTCATGTAAAATGATCATGTTTTTCAGTAAACTTGGGATTGAACCACTTGATTCATATGGATTACTTTTACAATCTCCTTATGAACTTTTTAAGCTTCAGAGTTTTGTTGTCATAGACTTTCAGTGAAAAGACAGAAACCTCCCAGGATTCTTTAAACGTTTATCCTCATTTGTGTTTCAAGGGTGAACGAAAGTCTTAAGGGTTTGAAACGACATGAGGCTGAGAGAATGATGGCAGAATTTTCAGTTTTGTGTGAACTATCCCTTAATTCTTTAGGAAAACATTTTCAAAAGGTCATCCATCTCTATCTAGGGAAGGCGGTGCTGGCTCCGTCGACCAATGGCAGCGCACGTACCGGCGGTGTGCAGCCAATGAGGTCCACCACATCCAGCTGGAAGAGAGCAAGTTTTTTGGAGAATATCAGGGAAAGAGTTTCACTTTTGCCTCCTTTCATGCACATAAGAAGTAAGTCTGGATAAAGATGCAGTGAATCACTATGTTGTTCATGCCAGTAAACACACACAGTCATTTTTGGGTGAACTAACCCTTTAACTGCTGTGGCAGATACGGCGTGTGTCTGATCGGGGTGCGCAGGATGGACACAGCCAACATCCTCTTGAACCCCGGACCCTGCCACATCATGGGAGCTTCCGACACCTGTTTCTACATCAACATCTCCAAGGAGGAGAACTCAGCCTTTGTCAGGGGCCACAGAGAGCCAGTCAGGGGCGCCGGGGGTGACTCCAGAGGGGTCTCGCAGACAATCTATCATGGCCTCACTCGACTACCAGTGCACAGTATTATAGCCAGCATGGGTTAGTCTGTAAACTCACATTTTCATTTCAATCATAAACTTTTGCCTGATGTACTGTAATAAGAAAACCAAACAATTGAATTGTTATTCGTAATAATCTCTATCTGCAATAGTCTGTTTTTCTTATTACACATGCACATTAAAGTCAGCATGAAATGGAAATTCATCCTGTCTGTTTTGTCTGCCTAAACTACTTTTTTACAAACAACTGCAAGCTCGCATTCATATCTGCCTCTAGCCAATTATCAACTAATTGACTGAACCAGGTCCCGCCCCACATTTTTATCTATTATATAAAATATTTATCTATTTTTTTTACGCAAT
>NW_015551047.1:403367-407622 GCF_001515605.1 Sinocyclocheilus anshuiensis
TATATATATATATATATATATTCTTTGGGAGTATATTTGGTTCATATAAATCCAAATAAATTATTATTATTATTATTATTATTTAAAGTTTAAGAATAATGTTTTAAATAATTTTTAAAAGTTTAAAATATTATTTGGTAGTATCTTTGGTTCACTTAAGTCCAAGTGCTTTATTATTATTATTATTATTATTATATTGAGAAATATTAATGTGATTCTATTCTTATTGAGTTTGTGATTGTGGTTATCATAATTGTGATCAGGGAATTGTTTTCACTGTATGAAAACTTTCTTTTAAATAATTCTGTGCTGATTAACAATCAAATTATTCATGTTAATTTTTCATAATTTCCATAAATACTATGCAATGCAGTCATGCAATTCGGTATCAGTAGAACACAGTAACTCTTGTTCTTTACTGTGGCCGTGAGATGGATGTAGACAGAAAAAGAGAAACACAGTTGTTAAATTCCCTGCATAATTTCAATAGGGTTTTCTGCTAACAAAATGTCCCATTTAAGTGCAATATCACCATCTAGTGAAAAGAACTGGAACTCAGTTCTGCCGTATCTTGGACTTGAGTAGTTTGATTGAAGGTGCTGTAAGCGATTGGAGGCGATCTGCTCATTTACACCATTTTTTCAACCACACGCCCTTTCTCTAAAACTCTTATCCTCCTGAGAAAGTTATTAGATTTTCATTAAATATTAAGAAGACAGACATTTTTATTTTTATTTTACATAATTCTGTGCTTATTAATAATGTACAATACATGTGAAATGTGCATTAAGAAAGTTAATAAAGTCAGGTTTTGATGTCTTTGGTCTTCTAACAGGCACGGTAGCCATAGACCTGCAGGACTCCAGTGACAGCAGTCCAGAAGGCTCGGGTCCGCCGGCTCTGGGCAGTGGGAGTGTGAGCAGGAGTGGCTCCAGGACAGAAGTGGGCGGCTGTAACACTCTAGCGCTGCCCGCCATGAGTGGCTCAGGGGAGGAGAGGAGACACAGCATCGCCCCCGTCCTGGAGGTGGTTGACGGGGTGCACAGCGCTACATTTGACCTGCTAGGGGACCAATCGGAGGACGAGGGAGGAGAGGAAGGGAAGGAGGAAGAGGGGGGAGAGCAGAAAGGCCAGTGGTGGGGAGCACACTGCGAGTGAGTCTTAGATCATGCGGGACCAGGTCCTGGTCTCTAGACCACATAAATGTGGTTTTGGTCTAGACCACATTAGTCTCATAAAGTCAGACGTTTGACTATTAGCATAAAGTCTGGTCCACTTTGAAGCTTATTTCGTCCAACCAGACAGGAATTGACTGAAGTGTGACAAACCACTGTTTATGTTATTTATAGTTTTATTTATAGATTATACAACAATCATCAGAATTTTAAAAGTAGAAAGTATTGATTATATTGCAGATACACTACATTTGATCAAAATACAGTAAAACGGAAATACTGTGAAATCTTGTTAATTTGAAATAACTGTTCTATTGTAAAAAAAATAATAATAATTAATTAATTAAACTAAAATTTTAAAATTAAAATTTATTCCTGTGATGGCAACACTGAATTTTCAGTGCTACCGTTCAGAAGCTTTTTTTTTTTTAACCGTTTTTAAGAAATTAATTATTTTATTCAGCAAAGACACATTAAATTGATCAAAAGTGATGGTAAAGACATTTATAATGTTATGTTACAAAAGATTTCTTTTTCAAATAAATGCTGTATTACAGTTTCCACAAAAATATTAAGCAGCACAAATGTTTTCAAAATGTGTGGCAAAGCAGTATATTAGAATGATTTCTGAAGGATCATGTGACACTGAAGACTGGAGTAATGATGCTGAAAATTCAGCTTTGCATCACAGGAATAAATTACATTATAAAATATTTTAAAATAGAAGACGGTGATTTTAAATCTAATAATAACTTACAATTTACTGTTTATACTGTATTTAAAATAAATACAACCTTGGTGAGCATAAGAAACTTCTTTTAAAAACATAAAAAAAATGTACTGACCCCAAACTTTTGAATGATAGTGTAGATGTTTGTCTGAGACAGCTGTTTATTCTTGTATTTTGTCACACAGATGGGTCAAAGGCTACCCGCTAAATTCTCCATACATCGGCAGCTCTCCTGCCCTCTGCCACCTCCTGCAGGAGAAAATGCCATTTTGCTGTCTGCGCCTGGATAAGGTGAATGTCTGCATCTCTTCAAATCGTTTATATATATATATGTGACCCTGGACCACACAACCAGTCTTAAGTCGCTGGGGTATATTTGTAGCAATAGCCAAAAATACATTGTATGGGTCAAAATTATTGATTTTTCTTTTATGCCAAAAAGATATTTTGTAAATTTACTACTGTAAATATATCAAAACTTAATTCTTGATTAGTAATATGCATTGCTAAGAACTTAATTTGGACAACTTTAAAGGCGATTTTCTCAATATTTAGATTTTTTTGCACCCTCAGTTTCCAAATTTTCAAATAGTTGTATCTCTGCCAAATATTGTCCTATCCTAACAAACCATACATCAATGGAACGCTTATTTATTCAGCTTTCAGATGATGTATAAATCTCAATTTCAAAAAATTTGCCCTTATAACTGGTTTTGTGGTCCAAGGTCACATATATGACAGTTCACAGAAGCTAACCAGCTTCACCCTCACAGCACAACATCCTAACAGCAGATTATCTTCTCAGGCTTGTCATCATATGCCCTACGAGGACGCTCGCTCATACGGCTTTAAAAACAAACTGATTATCGTGTCCGCAGAAAGCGCTGGAAACGGCCTCTATAACTTCATCGTTCCGCTGCGGGCGTATTATCGGCCCAGGAAGGAGCTCAACCCCATCGTTTTGCTACTGGAGAATGTGTGAGTGTCCTAAAAACAGAACAATTAAGAAAGAGTAGAGCCTTTAGATATTATCCATCCTTTGCTTTGTATTTATTATGACACGTAATCATTGTTTCTCCTGTAACAGAAAACTAATATGGGGAGATTCATTGTCATATAATGCAATCAAATGTAATAAAACTCTGAGTCATCTTGTTTTTTACTAATTGGATGTACACTGGGGAGCAGCTGCAGGCTGGATTTCATTATTTAGATGCCCTGGAGCAGGGCGAAGCGGTGTGATTTTTATAGACATTGGGTCAGTTTCTAAAAATACTTGGAAAGAGACAACTGAGACCTTGCTAATTCGTTTTGCATGCTTTTGCCAAGGCATCACCTCAGATTCTCAGTGTCTCTTTCTGTGCTGTTTGCTAGACCTGAGGCAGACTTCCTGGAGGCCATCTGCTGGTTTCCTATGGTTTTCTATACCGTGGGCTCCATCGACAAGTAAGAGAAGCTTTGCTTGAAGCTTGTATAAAGGTGTTCACATGTATTATACAACATTTAGTTCTGCAGATTGAGTTTGAGTGCTGATAAACAGTCCAAAAGCACTGTGAGATTTTTATTGTTTGTATCACTCCATTTTCTTTGTTTGTTCCAGACAGACAGTCAGTCGGTACATTAGTGAGTTTTTTTTTCAGTGACACATTCTGTAGGTTACATCAGGAACCATCAGTAGGTGGTGACAAGTGTCTTTATGAGTGAGTCATTAAATCATTAATTCAGCCGATTGGTTCAAACACACTGATTCATTCAGAAATAAAACTAGTGACTGGCTGCTCACATACTCTCTGAGTAGGTAATCCTTGTGACTGTTTAAAAAGTACACTCTTAAAAATAAAGGTGCTTAAAAGGTTCTTCACAGTGATGCCACAGAAAAAACATTTTTGGTTTCACAAAGAACCATTCAGTCAAAGGACGAAGCGGAGTCCAGCCCGGGGGCGTCACTTGTGGTTGCCTCCTTCGTTGAATCTGCCGGCCGCGCCGTTTTCAAGCTCACCGGTCTCCTCTCACTCAGCCCGCCGGCCGTTCCTCACTCTAGGCCGCCGCCGCGTGTGATGCTGTGTTTCGTTGTGAAAGCGAAACTACTTTGTTTGGCCTTCCAAAAAAGGACACGACTAGAAATCAGTAGTTAAGTTGTATTTACAACACTGTTCCAGAACAGTTCAACGCATTTTATGGAAGACTGTTTCCTGGGAGAGTAAATGCCGGCTGTTCTGACTCACAGTCTGTAAGTAACTTTTCATATTTAAAGAATTTGCCACTGATGATTCAAACGCGAGTTCTGAGCAGTGTAGAGTAGCGCTTGTTGTTTGTCATTTCTCCGATCACAAATGCAGACATGGTTTTA
>NW_015551047.1:407839-425616 GCF_001515605.1 Sinocyclocheilus anshuiensis
CTCGCAGACTGTAAGTACGTTTTTTATATTTAAAGAATTTGCCACTGACAATTCAAACGCGAGTTTTGGGCGGTGTAGAGTAGCTCTTGTTGTTTGTCATTTCTCCAATTACAAATGCAGACATGGTTTTATGTTACGCTCCGGCCCGACAGGGCATCACAATATGGTAAGGGGCGTAACATTTCCGTCATGTAATCTGGAAACATTAGTTAAAGGGATAGTTTACCCAAAAATGAAAATTACCCCATGATTTACTCACCCTCAAGCCATTCTAGATGTATATGACTTTCTTCTTTCTGATGTATACAATCGAAGTTATATTACATTTACATTACATTTAGTCATTTAGCAGATGCTTTTATCCAAAGCGACTTACAAGAACCAAGTTTTGTTTACAGCAAAGGAAAACCAGTCTCCTCTTGGCTTATATCAAAATCCTCTGACATTTTTATTTTTATTTTTTACAAATCCTTGTTTTGTTCTTCTAGTTCGTGACCGGGTTTTGTTTCACTCTCTCATTTGCGATTCCGCGTTCGTCACTTCTCACCAGAGCTTATGCTACGCCTACATCTTACGTCATGGAACGCCACTCTCTCAGCATTCAACAGCTAGCGGAAGCTAGAGATTACAGTTAATGAAGTTTTAAATATGGATATTTTTCTTACACTAACGCATCGATTCACTTCAGAAGGCCTTTATTAACCCCTGGAGCCATGTGGAGCACTTAAGATGGTCCTGCAGTAGCTGGTTATGATGAGCTAGTTCAAGCTGGTCATGTGCTGGTCCTAAACTGGTCCTAAGCAACTAGCTCCGGCTCAAGACCAGCTCAGGACTAGTTTAAACCAGATTATAACCAGCTCATGACCAACTAAGGACCAGCTTAAACCAGATGCTATGCCTCAAAACATACCTAACCATTATATGCTGTTTTTTTCAACAGGATGGGCAAGCTTATTTTGCAATATTAGATTGAATGATCAGAAAAAGCCCCTAAAAACACCTGTCCATAGACTCTCCCCTCAAAGAAATGAGGAAAGCGGTCAAAAATGGTCAAAATTTAACAAAAGAGACAGATTAAAACAGCAATTAGTTCAATGGTTGTTTCAGTTCTATTTACTGTAGTTTAAGTGTCTCTGTTTGTGTCATTTTACTGATCCCTCAACACTGTGTGTGCAGTTTGGATAGTCTCCTGCGTTGTGGTGTGACGTTTGCTGACACCATGGTTGTGGTGGACAAAGAGAGCTCCATGATCGCTGAGGAGGATTACATGGCTGATGCCAAGACCATTGTTAATGTTCACTTCAGGTAGGTCCTTCCACACGTACGTCTTCAGCTTGAAACATTTGGGGACTTGACACTCTCTCCTCACTGTTTCTCAAAGGCTTTTTCCTGCTCTCAGTATCATAACTGAACTCACCCACCCGGCCAACATGCGCTTCATGCAGTTCAAAGTGAAAGACCACTATTCTCAAGCTCTCTCCAAACTGGAAAAGGTGAGACATGAATACAGTACAATATAAAACACATATATGTTTTCTAAACAGTCTAATATAACTTGATATCTCATCTTTTGCTCCATTTGTGCTGTAGAAAGAGAGAGAGAGAGGCTCTAACCTGGTGTTCATGTTCAGATTACCGTTTGCAGCTGGGAAGGTGTTTAGTGTCAGTATGTTAGACACTCTGCTGTATCAGGTAACTATAATGCAGTTGATCCACACATGACTAAACTACAGTTTTTGTAGATTCATATAAATACTATAGACCATATGCTTTCTCGTATACTTTGTCTCTGGCCAAATACAAAGATAAATGTGATGTGTGGGAAACCATATCAGGAATTGTCATACTGAGTGATTGTGATTCATGCTTTAACAGTTGTTCTTCTTTGTATTTTACATTATTCACTGCTACAATTAATATACAAACACATTTCTGCTTAAAAAAAAAGATTCCTTGTCAAATTACAGTGTCATAGAATGAGTTAAGCTGATTTTTCACTATCTACAAGAAATTAAAGAATGGAAGTCATTAATTTCCATTGGAGAGTAGTATAGAAGCTGCATAGAGTGCCAATCAAATGCATATTATGTGAAATTTTCAGATTTCAAATTTAATCATAACTCTGAACACGTCTTACCAATTTACCAATATTTCTAATATTTTCAACAATATTTATTATATATAGCCTATATACACATACATTATTACAAATACTCCTGTGAGCTGCTTTTCCAATGAATGAGTTAAAAAAGTCGAGTCAATGGGTTTGAATCAATCTGAAGGCATGCTTCCTCAAATCGTTAAGGAAATGGTAATTCCTTACCATTCTCATCACTTATACCCAACAAAAGCTACTGAACACTGTTCCTCACATAACTTTCTTTCACATCTATTTAATATGGAGTCTACCCCGGCCTTCTAGAGTCTACTGAAATATTCACAGAATGACTGAAATACTTGCAGAGTCATTAGTGTCTGATTTCATCTTTTGTGTGTGTTGCAGTCCTTTGTGAAGGACTACATGATCTCCATCACCAGACTACTGCTAGGTCTGGACTCCATGCCTGGATCTGGCTTCCTGTGTGCTGTGAGTGCAATCACTCAATCCATAACGAGACTGCATCTGGACAATTATGCCCATAATGATGACAGTCATAATGAAATTGAGGACATTGATGATGATGATGATGATGCTATTGCCCTGATGTTCCTTCTAGATGAAGATCACAGAGGAGGATTTGTGGATTCGCAGTTATGGTCGTCTCTACCAGAAGCTGTGCTCGTCGACAGGAGACATTCCCATCGGCATCTACCGCACTGAAGCGCATAAACTGCCCGTCTCAGAGGTACCTGCTTGTGCATCGTTCTATCATTTTTTGTTATTAATGCATTTTGGTGGAGGAATGAGTCCACCGTGTGGTTGTTTCAGTCTCAGGTGTCTATCACGGTGGAGGACTACGAGGATACGCGCGAACCCCGCGAGCCTCTGCTCTGCCGTTCCCGTCTTAAGCGTAACTCCACGTCGTCTGAGCCTCCCTCCTCCTCATCATCATCACACGCCATGGACCACCCGCTCCTGAGGAGGAAGAGCATGCAGTGGGCACGGCGGTTGAGTCGTAAAGGTGGGCGGGGCTCCAGTGGGGCCAAGGGAGTGGGGAGCGCCGCCGAGCGCATCAGCCAGCAGAGACTCAGCCTGTTCCGCCGCTCCGAGAGACAGGAGCTCAACGCTTTGGTCCGGACACGCATGAAGCACCTGGGGCTCTCGCCATCTGGATTTAGTGAGTTTGCACACCGCTGGGTGATAAACTGTAGCTAAAAATATAATTGCATTATCTAATATCTATGTAAATAAAACAGCGTTATAGCTTAAAAGATTCGATGTCTAATGAAAGTTGTAAAAATTCGATAAAAATGATAAAAATCTGATATGTTTTCCACACTGTTCTCTAGATAACACACGGAATAAAATATGGAATCAGTTTTGTTTACACTACCTTTTAAAAGTTTGGGGTCAGTACATTTTTTTAAAGAAATTATTGCTTTCATTCCGTGTGGATGCATTCAATTGATCAAATGTGACAGTAAAGACATTTATAATCTTACAGATGATTTAAAGACTTTTTTTTTTTTTACTTTTTATTCATCAAAGCAATAAAATCCTGAGAAAAGGGATTGATTTCCACAAAAAAATATTAAGCAGCACAACTGTCTTCAACATAAATGTTTCATAAGCCGTAAATCAGCATATTAGAATGATTTCTGAAGGATCATGTGACACTGAAGAGTGGAGTAATGATGCTGAAATACAGCTTTGCATCACAGGAATAAATTACATTTTTAAATATATTCAAATAGAAAAATGTTATTTCGAATTGTAATGATATTTTATAATATTACTGTATGTTTGATCAAATAAATGCAGTCTTGGTGAGCATAAGAGACTTTAAAACATTAAATCAAACTTTTAAACAGTAGTGTACAAGTAGCAGTATAAAAGTAAAGGAAAAAAACAATATAACAATAATTATTATTATAAAATATATTACATTAATAATAATAATAATCATAATTCTCTGGATACACCAAGGAACTTGATACTTCCTTCAGGTCAATTTACAAAATGAATCATTCAAACATTTTGCCGTCTGTTCCGATTCTGTATGTTTATAGTTGTTATCTGTGTGTCTTTTGTCCTGCTCTTCTTATGTCAGATGGGATGACTGACCAGGGCAACAGACTGTCTTATATTCTTATCAACCCTTCCCCCGACACACGCCTGGAGCTTCATGATGTCGTGTGAGTACGATGACATCCCAAGATAGCATTTTTAGGCATTTTTGGGGTGCCTCAAACATGAATAATTAAAAATGATTGTTCTATTCAATATTTGTGCGTGCTATGTATTTTTATGCTTGTTAGAGTATTGTATTCTGTTCAGGAAACACTCATGTGGCTGTTTGTGCAACAAATCTGAACTGAGCACAGTGAATGTGGTCATTCCTGCAGGTATCTGATCAGACCAGACCTTCTGTCACCAGTGCCTAACCAGGCCGGCGGTCGCAAGCCCAGCGCAGGGCCAGCGGAGGGACACAGATTTGACACACAGGACAGCACTCATCTATAAACACAATCACTACAGGCCACCAGCAGCACGAGAAGATGGGGACATACTTCTATGTGTGTGTGTGTGTGTGTGTGTGTATACGGTTGAGAGAGAGAGAGAGGAATACCTGTGCAGATGGGACTGTGAGCTAATCTACACTGTAAAAAGTGATCTAGCTTTTAGTTGCCTTCAATCAACTTTCATTTTAAATAGTCAATACAATTAAAACTGTTGAGAGAACACGATTTTTTTAAGCTTTCATTGAATCAACTAATGATTGCTTTTCAAGAGCCTGTCCAGGTCACATTAAATGCCAAAATTAGAAGAAAATAAAAAAATATGTTTTGCATAAACAAAATGAAGCCTTTTAGGACCATTTTGAATTGTGATACTATTTTCATGACAATTAAATATATTTGTTTCATTTTGGAATACAAGTTATAAAAATGCTAAAAAAAATGACGTATTTTCCATTAAAAATATTGCATTAAAATATGGTAATTGTAATTGTCACAATCATAATGGTCCTAAACGTAGGCTTCATTCTTTATAATTGTTCTCTTAAGAACATGGTTAAAATAAATACAAATAATACTAAAAAAATATATATATTGCCATGCACCATTATTATAAGCACTTCTGGAATTGTTTTTTTTTTTTATCAGTCATATGTTTCAGCCTCATGCTTTGCCCCAGTAGCACAATAAAGTCTTACGACTTCTAATATAACGTGTACGATCCTTACCAAACTATGTTAACTTAGCTTTAAGTATGATTCTGTAAATAAAAGGAGGCAGAATGTTTAACTTAAAGGTTTATCTAATGTATCTAAAATTATCCTATCAAATGTAAAAGATAAAGGCTGTCAGTGTATAAAACAAAAGAGTCTGTACAAACCAAGAGTGATTTTTCAAGATGAAAATGCCATCTTTAAGGCACGGGTCATCCATCATTTCTAGTTCTTTTAACACATTCTTCACCACAATTTGTGTTTCTGTAGGTCAAGAAATGCTCATGGGTTTGATTCCCAGAGACAAACACACATAATGATAATAGTTTACTTTAGATACACAGTAAGATTAAAATGTATGATTGACATTCCAGACAAAGCAACTGGGTAACAAACAGGGAACATTAAAACAACTGAAAATGTTAAAATACAAATAGTTTATTGAATATTTACTGTACACTTTTTAAATTGTCAAGATTATCCAAAACGAACAATATCTGTTGAATCTTTTAAATGACTGCATGAAGTTTTTAAATCAAATTAAAAATGACCAATTGTAACAATTAATCAAATAATAAAGCTCTCCAAAGAAAACACTGGATTAATTTTAAATCACATCAATGCAAATGGATTCCAGACTTTTGTATATTTAAGCAACAGATCTCTTTTTACAGGGTAAGCTAATGCTTATTTTCTTACTGAAGGACTTTCCAACGCATGGACCTTTGAAAAACTAATTTACATTTGATTTATGCGTCAAATGATTTTTGATGCCAGACAGCCGAGGCCACGTAAGTGCATTTATGATGTAACTTGTATTAGTCTCTGTGCATGTGAATGTATGTTGAATAGCCAGCACTGCCAATCTTAACTTGGACCGCCAAAGGAACACGCTGCCAAATGTCCGTGGACGGGGTTTGATCTCTGTTGCTCTCTGTCATGTGCATTCAGTGTCTTGTCAGCCGCTCTGAGGACCCTGGTATTCGTCAAGCCGTATCAGAAAGGCAGTGCTTGTATGTTTTGTGAATGTTTTCTACTGTTCTCATTTCCCAAACTCTCTTTGGACTTGCATATTGCTTTGCAAGCTGCCAAAAAGGATCTTATTAAATGGCCATTGGACCAAATGAATGTGCCTTCTGTGTCTTCAATGACATTTTGAAGTCATCGTCTTTGAAGAAAATTGAATTCTTTCTGTAAAATGGCTTAAGTCTCTGTTTGATGTTTGCTTTGATAAGATCATCTGTTCAGCTTTGGGTTTGTGGGTTTCTTTGTTTTATTCCCCCTTCTATTGAGATGTTTCTGCCTTTGCCAAGGCTGTTTTTGTCATTTGTCAGTATAATATCCTGTTGCTGGCATGCATGCTAAAGAACATGCATGTATAGACCAATGATTTGTTCATCCTGCCATGAAGTACAGGAGTGAGTGAGAATGTACCGTCCTGCAGCTCTGTGTTGACAATGCACTTTTGCCTTGATTCAGTGCCATTCAAACACACGAGCATAATAAAATCAACCAAACCGATGACTTGTCTCTCATGCTTCCATGTGTGAATTCACCGAAAGGTTGCCAAGCACGTTGAGCAAAGCATCCCACCCACGCACCCTTTTCCAAAAGTTCGGTTTTCCAGACCATGACCCCTTTTTAAAATGTAAATACTGTACGCAGCCTACACATTAATAGGGATATTTTTAGAGTTGAATGCACCTTGTGCATCTGACCAGCTCACGCACTTTTCTCTTTAACTGATGTGAACTCATATTTTGGTAAACAGAGAGAATTACTCACTATAATTAAACTGCAAACAGCACTCCAACACGCGTTCCATTATTCTCACAGATTTCCTGTTTCAGCGGTGAATGACACAGCTTTAAATAAAAGTCATGTTTTGATGTGTTGCAGTTACAGTTCTACAGGTGAAAAGGTTGCTCTAGGACATGTGTCAAACTCTGTCAAACTATCCTGCAGAGTTTAGCTCCAGCCAGTTCCAAATACCTGCCTGGAAGTTTCTAGCAATCCTGAAGACCGTGATTAGCTGTGTGTTTAATTAGGGTTGGAGTTAAACTCTGCAGGATAGTGGCCTTGTTCACTTTCTTAATTATCCATATGGTAAATGAATGGTACCCCCCATTTCCCTTATTTAATCAAAACTAGTTTGTTTACTGGTAACTTTAAGGTCATCTTTAACTTTTTATCTTCACTCGGCGACAATAAGACTAAAACTTTTTTCGGAGTAGTCGGCTAAAAGTATTAGTGACGCACCTACACACTGAAAAATACTTTTTTGTGTCCCCCCCCCAAAAAGGGTAGGCTATTAGACATTGAATGCTAAAAAAACAAAAAAAAACAAGAGCTGTTGAAAATTTCCAGTTCCACTACTTGGGAGTTGTGCAAATGTTTTTTTTTAATGAATATACCATGCAACAATGTATTAAATATGAGGGTTACTCATTTCTTTTGTTTTCTATTTAAGTTTTCACAGAGACTTCACCTTTATTTGAATATGCAACCACTATGTCCCACCCAGGTGTACTATTGTTCCAATAACAAGCAGTCATTGTAGTATTCGTGTTGATAGAATACAAAACTGTCATCTTGTTTTTTTTATTCACCCTCCGATCATATCATTTATCATTTTCTCTGTCATACATGCTGCATGAGTACAATACCCCAGTGCAGTATGGGCGTTGAGTTAACTTGAGTTGTATAAAAAGCATAGGTGGGGCAGATTAGGTGCCAGAAACTGACTAACACAATATGGCAGTAGTGAAAGCTTGCAAAATCTTGATCACTGAAGCCAAGCTTGGGCTTAGAAATGATTAAGCAACTCTCTGAGAACTCTTGTCCCAAACAGCATATCTTTGCTACCTATCATGACCCAGATGGGCCAAAGTCTGAGGTGAGTTATGAATAGCTGACACAAATAGTGAAAAAAGGGAGATATTATAATGTGCCTGGTTTAATTATGCATTTTATCTTCTAATCTAAAGGCATTGAGAGCACTAATGTTTGTTCTGTTACTTCTAGATGCTGATGATCCATCCAGTGTCAAAGAGTCTGCCAAGAAAGTTGGATCTCTTCTGGGAAACAATGGTTTGAACCTTCTTGTGAATAATGCTGCAATCGTGGCAAATGGCACCATTCAGACCAGCAGTGTTGAAGACATGAAAAACACCTTTAACACCAATGTGATAGGACCCTTATTAATCATTAGGGTAATGTGATGCATCATTAAGAGTTTTAAAGCAACAATTTGTCCTTTGCCATTGTGGCCTGCAGGCTAGGGGCTTCCACTATTGTGTCACCAGGACACAGGTTATTAAAATGATTGTTTTTGGGGAAGAACTTGTCACTGGATGTGCCAGAGTTTGTGAGGTTTGTGGCACTGTACCAAAATTAATGGCTGAAACAAGCTTTATTTGATCACCCTGATTACACTCATTGAGTATGTGCCAAAATTACTTAAATAATTATTTCTCTGTCTTTTATGTAGGAGTACCTTCCGTATCTACAAATGGCAGCAAAAGCGAGTGGGATACCAGGAATGTCCAGTAATAAAGCAGCTGTCATCAACATCTCCACTGTGGCGGGATCCATGACCAGAATGCTTGTACAACCAATTCCCAACGTTGCCATATGGAGTGAGCAAGGTACGCCAATGTAATGCTAAGGCACTAGATAAACTCTAACTCAATTCAATGCATGTCTAAACAGTATTGATGGCACAATGAGCTGATGTACAACTCAAATGTTATGTTTGCCTATCAGGCAGGTTTTAACATGCTGACTGTGTTAGCTGCTGAGGAGTTAAAGGCAGATGAGATCCTCTGCATGGCCCTTCACCCAGGATGGGTGAAAACTGAACTGCGTGGAGATGAGGTGAATGTTGATTTCTTAAGTCACACTCTGTTGCACCATGTGCTTTCGATTTCCACCATTTTCAAAACATACTTCTTTCATTGTCAAACACACTTTTTTTAGACCACAGCTTTAAGCGTTTCTTTCTTAAGTTTTGGTTGTATCATATTGTGACTATGGCAGTTGGTCATTATATTAAAAGCATTGTGTTATTCAGAATGTTCATGTAATCATGAGTTGAGTGAGTGGCAGCACTACATACTGGCCAAAGTGGACAGAAATTGTTCAAACCTGAGAATTTTTTGAGCTAAACTCAAGCTTCATGTTACCAGAAAGGTTCAGTATACACCTTTCCACTATTTTGAAGGAAGAAGATGCCAAACATGACATTTTTATTTCAGCAATGCTTTTGCATGTTAACAAACTTTCAATGCATTACTGACAAATTACCCTGAGAATAATGTAAATTTGATATCATCACCAACTGATCAAAACTTAAATAGCCATAAATAATCAGAAATCTACGTATAGCCTTAAAATTAGTTTTCCTTTATTCACTGAGATTGATATGACCCCACAAATCCACTCAACAACAAGCCTTGCACTGGTGTGGTTATGCTGTAACTGCAGCTTGAAGCTACATTTATTTTTACTATTGCATTTTAGTGGGATACATACATGTTTTTATTTTCACCAGGCAACACTTGAACCAAAATAAAGTGTGGAGGGAATGCTGCTTGTCATTGGCAGCCTTACTAAGAAGCAGCACGGAGGATTCATGAACTACACTGGAGAAACTGTGACCTGGTAAACCAGAACAAAATCTCTTCCACATAGTTGCGAAAGGGCTGATCCAGCTCCAAACTGCCCTATTATATGCATTTTTCATAAAAGGGCATACTGAATCTTTAGCACTTAATTTCAGGACACAAATGCTTGTGGCTGATACATGACAATTTGATATTATATAGTGTAGCATTTTATACAATAAAACACTCTGATCAATAAAGCAGTACTGTCGTTTTGTTTTTTTTTACTGAATATGCTGCAATGATTGTGCGTACCAATTCCACACATTGTTTAATCAGGCAAAGATGTTCAATAAAAGTATCTCTAGTGCAGCATGTATAACAGGTAAAACCTATATTATTTTTTGTTCTAGGCCGAACAAAAAGTAATATAGGTGAAAAGCAGCAATCAAAGGTGAAAAGAGGCTACAGAGTCATATGAAAGACATGAAACTAATCCAGCCATGCAGGAAATCAGTTTCCTGAGTCAACCATCACAGAATGTAGCACTCATTCTACAAATATGACTGCAGAATGCCACAATTTACCTAACTGAACTGCTGTGTAATAAAATATGAAACAGAAATTCCAAAAATTAACAGAACATTCAGTTGCCAGTAAATATAGATTTGAATATAGAACCGAATGATGGAACTATACAAAAATAAACATAATAGTACTTGTGGAACTGCAGTCCAGATTTTTATATTTTGAATATAATAATAAAATAATATAAAAATATAATAAAAATAATATAAAAAAGTAGGTTAGAGCTGGAAGGTCAAAATGCCTAGGTTAAGGCCACTACACTGAAGATTGCTGTCTACCTGATTGGCCAGAGACTGTGGCCTCACCAGTGGAGCCAGTGGGCTGAAGAGAGCCAAAAGAGCAAAAGGATCAGGAGGAGTCAGGTGAGCCGATACAGATTATATCAGCATTTGTGATCTTTATTTCTAAGCCAACAGTTCTGGTGATTTTTATTGAAAGAGATAGCTTCTGTACTTATGTGCGCCTTGCCTTTATAGAACAGCAGGGACATGGGCTGACTTTTCTTAAAATGGACTTTGCTTCAGTCTGCAAAGCTGCAGTACAGGCGTTGTCGATCTTTAACCTCTACTCTTACCCCTGACACAGTATATCTGATATAAAAATTACAGCTTTTTGGAAAGCATCCAAGCATTAATATTCTTTATAGAATCCTGCCAGTGTGTTTGTTTAATGTGTGGGGTGTGGAGTCAACTCTGCTCCATATCAAAGTCCCTTTAAGACAAGTCATGTCACTCGGCGGCCATCTTTGAAACGCCTCTCAGGCATGCAAGTGCAGCTCCTATATCTTTGAATGGGGAAACATCAAATTCTCCAAAACTGTTCGCCAAGTTTAAGATTAAATTTCATATTTGAAATCACCAATGAAATCTGACAACAACTGTCTCATAAATGTTGTTTATTTCTTATTTCACAGGCTAGATCAGCCAGTGCGCATGCGCAGTCCTGAGCGCACACTGTTTCTATAGAAACCGGGACTTCTAACGGCAGCTGCAGTGGACGTGCTGACTTTACCGATTAGCGATTGGCTCTTTCATGCAGAAGGCGGGGCTTCGTTCGATAGAGCGGCCATATTGAGCATTGCATTTTTCCCCATTCAAAACTATACGAGTGACACTTCTTGGGTATTCCATAGTCTTTGTCCATACAAACTGCACTATTTGGTTGACAGCCATTGTTGTCACCACTGAGCACCTTGGTAAATGTGCATTTGTCTTTTAAAATTGACATTTTTTTACTTTTCAAATAGCATATCACTATATTTGTTCTGCACCTATCATTGGGGAAGAACAGCTTGAACTTGCTTGTAAATAACACTGCAGTGTTGCCACCAAAATCCATGCTGACCACCACTGTTGAGCACATGATCCAAGCCTTCAACACCAACATGACTGGAGCTTGACAGTATACCGCTATGGAATTAAAGGCAGATGAGATCCTCTGTATTTCCATTGACCCAGGATGTGTGAGAACGGACATGGGGGGAGATACAGTAAATCTAGATTCAGTAATAAAGCTGTTTTTCCTTAAAACTTCCTTTTTTTCATATGTCTCTGACTTAATTAAACCCCAGTTGAGATATTATTGAAACTGTCACCATGACTTTAATCCATTCTAGTAACAATAATTTTGTTTGGGGCCAATTTAACCCTTGCGAATACACACTGGAGAAAAACAACATTACAAATTAGACTATAAACAACTGTCAGGAGTGTATTTCTGTAGTGTGTACACCAATCAGAGAATCTTAGCATTTAAAAATGCACTGCATCAATTGTCTGAGAACCCAAAAGAGAATACAGAAGTAAATGTTTACTGAGGACATTTGAAAAGTTGAATTTTGGTTTATAATCAGTTCTAATAAGGAAAAGTTATAAAGTTTCAGTTTGATGATTTAGTGTTAAGAATGTGTTTCATTAAAATGACCCTGGAGTCTCTCAAAACCCAAACAGAATCACAAAAGCACACTGATGTTCTCTGTTTGCCAATGATACACTATTTTAATTGCGTGTTATTCCCTGTTTATTCACTAGGCACTAGAAAGCGTGGAGGGCATTGACAGCCTTACTGAGAAACAGCATGGTGGATTCCTAGACTACACTGGAAAAAAAATGTCCTGGTAAACCAGAAGAACAAAGACTCTCCCATCAGGAAGGTCGCCAAAGGGTAAACATGTCTAAAAAATAAAACACACTGATAAAACAAAATCACAATACAAATAACATTGTGTAATTTTTCTGAAGGCACAATTCTTGTTTCCTGAAAAAATAAATATAATATTTAGATTATGAAATTATACAGTGACACCATGCATAGTTAGCATTTATTACTATTCTGATTTAATATTGTTACATAAATCAATCAGATTTATATAAGAGATAAATGTACATGTCAAAATATCAACATGTACAAGACAACAAATTATTGATAACACTTCTCACCATACGCTACAGCGGAAAGTCTGGACACACTTGACTATTTCTGTTTCTCATGAGCGTAAAAACTTTGGCTGTTTTGCAGACAAATTGTAAATGTATTTTATAAAAATTATTTATTTCATAAAAATTACAGAGGCCTTTGACCCTCATAACACAGGTAATATTTACGTTTAAAGAAACCTCTAATGGAAAGTGACACATTTGAGGTCAAGAACAATCTCCAACATTTACTCTTCAAGTTTAACTATATTTGAGTCAGAGGTCATCTTGGGCCTGAGGCTTTGGAGAACCCTGGCCTAGTCCGCAATATATTCCAACTGTCAGTTATGCAATTTTGTCTTGCCTGTAACTGCAAACAATGCAGTACTTCACTTGGCCGAGGTCACCACCATGAGGCTGATAACGGTACTGCTGTTCCTCATGGCTTCTCCAGGTCAGACTGTCACTGATGTGCGCAAAAGCCTTGTTTGTTCTTGACGCATTCAGTGACATGAGTCGTTTAGATTCAACATGTTCTGCTTAGCATTATTCTCTGAAACGACAGTCAACAATGCAGAGAAAATATCAACTGAACCAGCAAAAAGCTGAAACTTTACCTTTACCCAAATATTCATTGATTAATGGTAGCTGGTTGTGGTTGACAAAACAACAAAATATGGCAGCATTATCTAGGCTATAGTTGCATATTTCTGATCGACAGCTGTGGATTTACAGTCATTTATATTTTACAGCCTCGAGACTTGCATTGCATAAATGTCAGCATTAAAAAACATTTATTTTTACACTGTAGAAATATATGTTTTATAATAAAGTTTGTGTATATTGAGTCCAAAACCACCCTCTATCCCCACATTTACAAGGAAAATATAGTAGATGTACATGTGTTCTACACTTCTTATTGCAGTGCATTCTGGGATTGAATGAGTGCACTAGATAATCTTGATTATGTTTCTGGATAACACTAAAAATGTCTGAAACATGAAACTATATAAGGGCATAAAAGGTCATTTTGGACAAAAGTGTTTGTAGCTTGCCACTTTTCCATAATTGGGTTGACATAATTGCTAAAAAAATCAAAATTTCTGTCGAGAAAATTAATGGGATCTTTTACTGTTGAACAATATTATCCGATAAAATCTAGGGCCCCGTCTGACCAGGGCTCTTAGAATTATTGTCTTTGAATATTTTCAGTTCTGGGACTACACAGGCGATGTGCAGATGTTTTATAAGAATGCCAGGAAATTCAGTTTTGAGTAGCCTAAGTGTTTCTCGTGTCTTTTGTTTTCTGTACGACCTTGCACAGGCTGCTGTTGCACTTTTATCTCAAGCTACAACTTTCCAGGCAGTCACTATTAATAATCGAACTGACAGCATTCCTTTACTCTGCCTGCATCTGTTGTTTATATGTTGTTTATATGAGCTATAATGAGCTATCCTCTGCAGACAGACACAGTGGGTATGGCCTCAGGCCTCCAAGAGGAGTTTATGCAACATAGCCTAACACAACATAACACTCCAGAAGGGGGAATGAAATGTCCGGTTGGATTATCCAAAATAAAAGTGGGACGCGGTGAGCTCCCTGCGAGTGAATGCGAGGAAGTGAAGAAGAAATGGTACAGAGACGGCTCAGCTCTCTCTGTTAGTGATGGTGTTTTATTGAATTTGGACCGAACTTTATTAAAATAATTAATTTGAGAATAGTTAAATTGAGAATGCTGCGTCAATGCAAAATAAGTTATAAGAAGATGACTACTCCATCACTCACTTGGTCTTCTGGTCCGAGCCCGTCGTTATATTGTCACAGGACAGCCCTGGCCGTAGGCTATTTAAAGTAAACAGAATTGACAAGTTCACCTCAATGAACGAAAAGTTGTCGCGCGTGTGGTTACGAAAAAGACTCTCCTCTTCTGGGATCGGCGCAGTGCCACAAAGATTCTGGTAAAGGGCGGGCGATTTAAGTGACGGGGTGGCGCTAAAATATGGGGGAGGCGAACTTTCTGCCACATCCTCAATTGCAGCATATTACATCATGTAGTAGTGGCACTGAGTTACACATACTTTTACATAGCCTACACGCTAAACACTTATTTAAATGCAGACAGAGTAGAAGCAGCCTTGCAGAACATGGCAGTAGTGAAAGCTTGCAAAATCTTGATCACTGGAGCTAACCGGGGTTTAGGCTTGGAAATTGTTAAACAACTCTCTGAGAACTCTTGTCCCAAACAGCATATCTTTGCTACTTGTCGTGACCCAGACGGGCCGAAGTCTGAGGTGAGTTATGAATAACTAACACAAACAGAAACAAATCGGAATTATAATGTACCTTGTTTAATTATGCATTTTATCTTTATAAAGGCGTTGAGAGAACTTGTGAAAAAACATCCAAGTGCTATAACTATCATACGTCTTGGTAAATGTGCATGTGTCCTATTTTTGCATTTAAAATTTCCTTGGAAATAGTTTTTGAGAATTTCAAAGAGATTTTTCAGTGTTTCTTGAATACCATTTCATTGCTTGATACTTTAGGACTGATGTTTGTTCTGTTAATTTTAGAAGCTGATGATCATCCAGTGTCAAAGAGTCTGCCAATAAAGTGGGATCTCTTCTGGGAAACAATGGTTTGAACCTGCTTGTGAATAATGCTGCAATCGTGGCAAATGGCACCATTCAGACCAGCAGTGTTGAAGACATGAAAAACACCTTTAACACCAATGTGATAGGACCCTTATTAATCATTAGGGTAATGTGATGCATCATTAAGAGCTACAAAAAACAAAAACAAAAACAAAACAAAAACAAACAAACAAACAAACAAAAAAAAATATATATATATATACTTATTTGAATGTCTTGAAATTATGAAATGTGCTGGGGTCACCAGGACATACAGGCTAATAAAATTAGTGCTTTTTGGGAAGAACGTCTCACTGGATGTGCCAGAGTTTGCAAGGTTCAGAGCACTTGTACCAGAATAAACTGATCAGACCAGCTAGTCCCAAAGACACTGCTGTGACATTACTAAAGTGAGCTACCGCTTTCTCGCTCGGTAATGATTTTGATTACTGCAGGTTGCACTGACTAGTCACCCTTATTAATCATTAGGGTAATGTGATGCATCATTAAGAGCTAAAAAAAACAAAAACAAACAAAAAAAAAATAAAAAAATATATATATATATACTTATTTGAATGTCTTGAAATTATGAAATGTGCTGGGGTCACCAGGACATACAGGCTAATAAAATTAGTGCTTTTTGGGAAGAACGTCTCACTGGATGTGCCAGAGTTTGCAAGGTTCAGAGCACTTGTACCAGAATAAACTGATCAGACCAGCTAGTCCCAAAGACACTGCTGTGACATTACTAAAGTGAGCTACCGCTTTCTCGCTCGGTAATGATTTTGATTACTGCAGGTTGCACTGACTAGTCAACACGTTGTTTCTGTGTTTAATAATGGATCACAACATTCCCTTGTCAATCAGTCAACTGCTATTCTAGACTATTTCTACTATAGTAAAATGAGTTGTCAGACAGACGAGTCTTTTGAGTCATTTTTAACACTACACTCATTTACGTGTCAAAATGATGTAATTCTCTAATAATTCTTTCTTTTTCTTTTATGTAGGAGTACCTACCATATCTACAAATGGCAGCAAAAGCGAGTGGGATACCAGGAATGTCCAGTAATAAAGCTGCTGTCATCAACATCTCCACTGTGGCGGGATCCATGACCAGAATGCCTTCCATATACAACCAATTCCCAACGTTGCCATATGGAGTGAGCAAGGTAATGCTAAGGCACTAGATAAACCAAAACTCAATTCGATACCTGTGGCACGATGAGCTGATGTATAACTCAAATGTTATGTTTGCCTATCAGGCAGGTTTTAACATGCTGACTGTGTTAGCTGCTGAAGAGTTTAAGGCAGATGAGATCCTCTGCATGGCCCTTCACCCAGGATGGGTGAAGACTGAACTGGGTGGAGATGAGGTGAATGTTGATTTCTTGAGTCACTCTCTGTTGCACCATGTGCTTTCGATTTCCATTTTCAAAACTAACTTCTTTCATTGTCAAACACACTTTCTTTAGACCACAGCTTTCATTGCTTCTTTATGAAGTTTTAGTCATATCGTTGTGACTATGCCAGTTGGTCATGATATTAAAATGTTGTTATTCAAAACAGTTTGCATGTAATCATGAAATGAGTATGTTACTGGCCAAAATGGGCAGAAATTCTTACAACCGGAGTATATTTTGAGCTCAACTCAAGTTTAATGCATTAAAACAACATTTTTTTTTTTTTATCTCAGCTATGCTTTTGCATGCTAACAAGAAACTTTCTATTTGTTCCCATTGCCCTGAGAATAAATTTGATGATATCATCACCTACTGATCAAAAGTTATAAAGCCATAAATAATTGGAAATCTCATAGTGTTAAAACTAGTTCCTCTTCAGGAACTCGAGCTGCGTCGGAAATGCTTTGGGAACGCCTTCTGTGATCACGCTCTGAATCACATGTGAAATCAGTCCAATAGCTGGGCGAGACGTCACGGGCGGGTGACATCATGGCCAGGAAGCTACAAAAGCATGTGCGGCATGGGCGTGGGCGCTCCCAGGCCGAAGGCTTCTAGCGGAAGGCGGGTCTGCGGACCGTCATTCTCGCTGGATAGTCTTCGTCGTAAACGTCCTGACGCCTAAAGGCCTAGGACTTTTTGAGGGCCAGCTTCCTCTGGGAAAGTGCGGTGTACACTGCATTACACGGTGCCCGTCTCTCCTCAGTGCCCTCAGGAGGTCGGTCTGCCAACCCTGCCGTGTTC
>NW_015551047.1:425794-426632 GCF_001515605.1 Sinocyclocheilus anshuiensis
CTTGCACTCTCACCCCACACTTTCACGACTCAACCACATCGACGATTGGTTGATATTAGCTCAATCAGAGCGGATGGCGGTTTGACATCGAGATGTCGTTCTCGCTCACTCGAAAGAGCTGGGTTAAGACTTAACGCCAAGAAAAGTGTGCTTTCTCCAGTACAGAGAACAACTTATCTGGGCGTGGTGTGGGATTCAACCACATTACACGGTGTCGATCCTCACCACAGTCGCGAGAGTAAGAGAAGGCCGGTCACTCACTGTCAATCAGTTCCAGACTGCTGGGTCTGATGGCAGCTGCGTCCAACGTGATAATTCTTGGCTTGCTGTATATGAGACCCCTACAGTGGTGGCTCAAGACCAAGGGGTTCTCCCCAAGGGGAAGCCCGCTTCACATGCTCAAGGTCACGCGGAGGTGCCTACGTGCCTTAGACATGTGGAGGAAACCTTGGTTCTTGTCTCAGGGCCCGGTGTTGGGAGCTCCCTGTTGCCGCGTAACGCTAGCGATGGACGCATCCCTCACCGGTTGGGGTGTGGTCATGAGTGGCCACCCTGCCCGCGCTCTGTGGAGTGGTCGCCATCTGACGTGGCATATCAATTGTCTGCCCTCTCCTTTGGGGGTCCAGACTCACTCCTCCAGAAGTTGGCCTTCGGGACGGCGGGCCCCGCCTACTTTAGTCACTCCTGGCTCCCCTTTCTCTCGCCTTAGCTGTGCTCTTCTACACTAGGCAGGGATTTGCAAGTCTGGCGGCGTGGGCATTCTCGTTCCCATAGCGTTTCGACGCAGCTCGAGTTCCTGAAAGGGAACGTCTCCAGGTTACGCATGTAACCCTAGTTA
>NW_015551047.1:426729-452061 GCF_001515605.1 Sinocyclocheilus anshuiensis
CACATTCCTGGGCATCTCAATATGGGAGCAGACATCCTGCCGAGGCAGGGGCCGAGGCCCGGGGAATGGAGACTTCACCCCGATGTGGTGAAGCAGATATAGAGAGTTTTTGGCCAGGCTCAGGTGGACCTGTTTGCGACTCGAGAGACATCGCACTGTCCTCTCTGGTTCTCTCTCTCAGACGAGGTCCGTCTTCTGCTAGTAGCCCCGTTCTCCACAGGGTTGACCCACGCCACCCTGAAGAGCTTCGTGGCGGCCATTGCGGCCTACCACGCCCCTCTCAGTGGCCATTCAGTGGGAAGACACCCTCTTCTTACACGTTTCCTCCGCGGTGCGCTGAGGCCGAGGCCTCCGGCCAGAGAAGCTTATGCTAAGTGGTGGATCAGGATGCTATTACATAGCCTCGAGTCCTCTGATCTCCCCTCTCCTTTGGGGGTCAAGGCTCACTCCTCCAGAAGTTGGCCTTCGGGACGGCGGGCCCCGCCTACTTTAGTCACTCCTGGCTCCCCTTTCTCTCGCCTTAGCTGTGCTCTTCTACACTAGGCAGGGATTTGCAAGTCTGGCGGCGTGGGCATTCTCGTTCCCAAAGCATTTCCGACGCAGCTCGAGTTCCTGAAGAGGAACATCTCAGGTTACGTATGTAACCATGGTTCCTCGAGGGAACGAGACGCTGCGTCTCGGTGCCATACTTCCGGCATCCCTGCCGGCACTTGCTTCATTCCTGAAGCTGACGCCGGCTCCGCCACACGTGCTTTTGTAGCTTCCTGGCCATGACGTCACCCACCCGTGACGTCTTGCCCAGCTATTGGACTGATTTCAAATATGATTCAGAGCGTGGTCACAGAAGGCATTCCCAAAGCGTTTCCGACGCAGCGTCTCGTTCCCTCGAGGAACCATGGTTACATATGTAACCTGAGACGTTTTCCTTTATTTGGTGAGAGTGATATGACCACACAAATCCATTCAACAACAAGCCTTGCACTGGTGTGGTTATGCTGTAATTGCAGCTTAAAGCTATATTTATTTTTAATATTGCATGTTAGTATGCTAAAAAATACATGTTTTTATTTTCACCAGGCAACACTTGAACCAAAAGAAAGTGTGGAGGGAATGCTGCGTGTCATTGGCAGCCTTACTGAGAAGCAGCATGGTGGATTCATGGACTACAGTGGAGAAACTGTGACCTGGTAAACAAGTTCAAGGTCACTTTTTAAAAAAAGGGCATACCAAATCATAAGCACTTAGGAATAAGGGATAGTTCATAAGGGATACTTCACTCAATAAGGAAAACCTCATACAGGTTTGAAACAACTTCAGGGTGTGTAAATGATGATAGAATTTTCTTTCTTTTTTTCGGTGAAGTATATCTTTAATTTCAGGCCACACGGGTTTATGAGAGACACATGATAATTGTATACTGTTTAGTATTTCATACAATAAAACACTCAATAAAGCAGTACTGTCTCTTTTTTACTGTATATGTTGCATGACTCTGATTACCAATTACATACACAGCCTAAGTTCAGTTTCAGGTAGGTAAGTTAAATAAAACCCATCTGTTGTGCAGTATGTATAACAAGTATAACAGGTAAATCTTAGAGATAAGCAGCAGCTAGGCAGAACAAAAATACAAATAGGTGAAATGAGAATAGGCCACAGAGTGATAATCAATCATCACAGAATTTAGCACTCATTATACACACACACACACACACACACACACATATATATATATATATATATATATATATATTGGTTGTAAGACCCCTATAAACAAACAAATTAACAGTGCTAGCACTTTTGCATGTGTACAATTATAAACAGAATTTAATTTACTGTTTTATACACTTTTTTGTCTGATGCCATCTTTCTTTCTTTTTTGTTTTCCACCATTCAGCAACAGCTATTGAATTGAATTAAACTGCTATTAAACAGTTTAATTAAAATGAAATTATGTGGACTGATGGTTTAAACAGAAGTATAGTGATTAAAAACCTCAAGCTCATGTCTTTAAAGGTTGACATAATTGCAAGAAATCAATTTCTCTACAGGGTAGATTTTTGCTTGAGGTTTATTAAGCTTTTAATAACTGAATTGGCAGCATAGGCCTACTGCTACAGGTCAAGCTGAAATTAAGCATAGCTTCACTCTATCTGCATCCGTTCATATTGTCTATTTTTTTTTTCTTCTCTTAAGACAGACGTCACATTTATGTAACATAATATAAACATAACTAGTCCGAAAAAGGGAATGCAATGTCAGAGTGGATAGTATCCAAAATAAAAGTGGGGCGTGGTTTCCTTGTGGTGAGATGGTTCAAGAGATTTCACTACTCAGAAACAAGATGTTATTTTGACATGTGCCAGCGCTGCACATATATTAACGTTGAATATGAAGAGAATATTAATGTTGGTTGCAAGAGACAGAAGGGTAAAAGGCAGTCACACACAGTACAAAAAGCGCAGAGCTGTTCAAAATCCTGATGCCCATAGAGCGCCAGTCAAATCCACACATTGTTAATGTACATAATGACTTCACCCTTGGCTGGAAGAGTGTAAAGACTTTTTTCAATAATAGCTACTAACCTAGGCTACTTTTTTTTTTCTTCTGTGGACTAAAAAAAGTTTATGCTCTTCTTGCTCCTTATTCTTGTGTGTGTGTGTGTGTGTGTGTGTGTGTTTATGCTAAAGTGTGGGGATCAAATGTCCCCACAAGGACAGTAAAACCTGAAATGTTTTGACATTGTGGGGACTGGCCTGCGGTCCCCACGAGGGGAAAAAATATAAAAAATAGTAAATGATGTTTATCTGAAAGTGTAACAATGCAAACAGGTTTTCTGTAAGGGGTATGTTTAGGGTTAGGGGATAGAAAATATTGTTTGGTCAGAATAAAAGTAATAGAAGTCTATGGAAAAAAACGTGTGTGTTGTTTTTACAGCAAAACTCGACAAAACTCTTTATTTTCATTCTTGAAGTGAACTTTTTGACTTTAAGGTGATTAGCTTTGGTGATTAGATTTTTAACTGTTTCCACTACTGTTGCCTTGAACGTGAGAACACAACTGCATGGTATTTCTCGTCCGGTGTGCATCAGCTTATTTGAAAGTGGTTTACCATCGGATTTAGGTTTCCTGTACAAACTCTACGAAAGTTGAGACACTGTAAGTTGTTAGAGTTTGCTTCATTGAGACTGCTCCAGCCTATCTGTGCTGTAATGCACGCAATGCAGTCACTGTGTCGCAAGTTAATGTTTAGCTATTGTTGGGTGACGCAAATAATAGACATCTAACAAACTGAAGTCATGGTTACGTAAATCATCATTTCTACCTCTAATCAGCACAGGCTCCCTGTGACAGAGAGGAATAGAGCTGAAACGAATTCTGCAGCGCGATCCCAGAGGACAGTGAGACTCGTTCATTTTTGTGACTACACATGCCCAACATCCTTTCATTAATAATGAACGACATGAGCTGGGAGGTTAAATTATATGTTTTTGACTGCATTATCATGATTTCCAAATCCGGAGTATGGTCAACGTTTGCGTAAGGAAACTTGGGTGAATTTGGCTGTTGTAACATTCTGAACATTAGCGGAACTTATGCAGGGGTATGACAGATTTTTAGTGATTATCAAGGATATGCTATGTATAGCCTAATCCATTTTGAATCAAAGTTTTGATTTTTATACTGCTATGACCAGATGCAAAATACGATTCACTCACGAAAATGCAAGGACTGACAACCAGACCGGACAATATGATGTGTCAAAATTAAGGCCAGCACCCCTAATTTCAGATGCACCTTAGTTATGTTTATAGAACACCGGACGAAGGGCGGCGATTAAAGTGACTGGGTGGCTCTAAAACATGGGGGAGCGAACTTTCTGTCATATCCTTACTGCAGCATGAAGCAAAATGCATATTACGTAATGTTATAGGGGCGTTACGTTCACTTGGTTGCACATACAAAACAGTTTTAAAGGCAGACAGATCGAAGCAGATTGACAGAACATGGCAGCAGTAAAAGCATGCAATATCTTGATCACCGGAGCCAACCGGGGCTTGGGCTTAGAAACTGTTAAACAACTCACGGAGGATTCTTGTCCAAAACGTCATATTTTTGCTACCTGCCGTGACCCAGACGGGCCAAAGTCTGAGGTGAGTTGTAAAGAACTAAAACAAATAGAAACACCAGGAGAAATCGAAATGTGCCTTGTTTAATGCATATTATCTTTCTTAAGGCTTTGAGAGAACTGGCAAAAAAGCATCCAAGTGTGATCACCATCATACGTCTTGGTAAATGTGCATGTGTCCTTCATTGTGCATTTTAAAATGTAACTGGAAACGATGCAGATATCATTGATTTCTTAATTGAGATTTAATAATATTATTATTGAGAAAATATATTTATTATAGAACTGTGGAACTGCTATTTGTACTATTACTTCTAGATGCTGATGATCCGTGTAGTATCAAAGAGTCCGCAAAGAAAGTGGGATCTCTTCTGGGAAACAATGGTTTGAATCTGCTTGTGAATAATGCTGCAATCGTGGCAAGAGGCACAATTCAGACCAGCAGTGTTGAAGACATGAAAAACACCTTTAACACCAATGTGATAGGACCCTTATTAATCATTAAGGTAAGGTAAAAAGCATAGGTAATAGTTCTGAAACAACAGTTTGTTTAAACGTGTTGGTGCAGTGGCATTCTGTCTAAACATCTAGGCTGGGGCTTTTACTATTGTAAAGAGACTACTAAAATGAGTGCTTTTGAGGAAGAACTAATCACTGGATATGGCAGATTTTGCAAGGTTCATAGCATTGTACCAAAATAAAAGCTTAGACCAGTTTAACTGGTTTCTTAGCCTGATCAGACAAAGACACTGCTGCACCATTGTTTATATGAGTTACCATTTTGTTGAGTTTGTTATTGCGGTTTCTGCTGGTTTCCCTGACTAGTTGTTTTGTTCTGACACAAGTCGTCCTGTGTCTGTCTCAACTAGTAATGGATTACAACATTGACTTGCCAATCAGCTGCATACTTTTCTAGACAACTAGTCAACGAAAAATTATTTGCCAGAATAAGCTACAATATGCAATATTTGCAATATTTAAAAAAAATAAACAATTCACCCAAAATAGGAAGTTTGCTAAAAATGTGTTCACCCTCAAAACATCCAAGATGTACAGATGATGATATTGAAACAGTTTTGGAGAAATTGACAAATACAGTTTTTCGCTAACAAGTGATGTAATGCTAAAATTTTTTCCAAATCTGTTCAGATGAAGAAATAATGTCAGCTCATCTTGGATGGCTAGAGAGTAAACTATTCCTTCAATGCTACCTTAATTGAGTATAAAACAAACTTTTAATTCAGAGATTTGTAATTATTTCTCTTTTTTTTGTGTAGGAGTACCTACCATATCTACAAACAGCGGCCAAAGCCAGCGGGACACCAGGCATGTCCTGTAATAAAGCAGCTGTCATCAATATCTCCACTGTGGGGGGATCCATCAGCACAATGCCTTCATTATACGAACAATTCCCAGTGTTGCCATATTGTGTTAGCAAGGTACACTTAAGTCCTGCATTGGCACTAGTTAAACTGGATCTTATTCATTGCCCGTGAAGTATTGATGGCATGAACTGATGTAAAACTCAAACGGTATGTTTACCTATCAGGCAGGTTTTAACATGCTGACTGTGTTATCTGCTGAGGAGTTAAATGCGGATGAGATCCTCTGCATGGCCCTTCACCCAGGATGGGTGAAAACTGAACTGGGTGGAGAAAAAGTAAGTGTTGATTTATTAGTAAATTTTGTTTTATTTTTTAGCAAAAATGGAGGAAACACAACAAAATGAGCTTATAAATACAAAATGTTTGAAATCTCTGAAACACTTCAGTGCCACCCACAGTCCAAAATTTCATGTATGATATATAACCCCAATTTCAAAACAAGTTGTAACGTTATGGACGGGGGCACCAAAAGGCTGGAAAAGTAAGTATTACTAAAAAGAAATATTTTGCAGTGCATGGCCCTTCACCCAGGATGGGTGAAAACTGAACTGGGTGGAAAAAAAGTAAGTGTTGATTTATTAGTAAATTTTGTTTTATTTTTTAGCAAAAATGGAGGAAACATAACAAAATGAGCTTATAAATACAAAATGTTTGAAATCTCTGAAACACTTCAGTGCCACCAACAGTCCAAAATTTCATGTATGATATATAACCCCAATTTCAAAACAAGTTGTAACGTTATGGACGGGGGCACCAAAAGGCTGGAAAAGTAAGTATTACTAAAAAGAAATATTTTGCAGCTAATTAGGTTAATTGGCAAGGTCAATAACATGATTGTATCAGGGTTCTGCCCTGGCAGCTTTGTCTGTTTTGTCCTTGTATAGTTTTTCTTTGTTTGTCCTGTGTATGACCACATGGCTTTGTCTTTGTTTATGTTGGCCATGTGCTCCTCTCGTCCTGCCTCCTTGTTTCACATTACCACGCCCCCTCGTTTAGTCCTTGTTTGGTGCTCGTTACTTGATTGTTCTCACCTAGTGTTTGTGTGCTTTCCTCCCTATATATTGTGCTCATTTTCCTCATGTGTTTGTGGGTTTGTTTTGTGTGTGAGTTAGTGTTTGCGTACCTCTCTAGCTGGTCTGTACTAAATGGAGTTTTTCGCCTGTCTGTTAAGGTCCGGTATTTATTGGTTAAAGTTTTTGTCACTGTTTTAGTGCTGCCTCCTCCTTTACAGTCCTCCTTCCGGTTGTCACCCAGGGCTCTTCTCGGCGGTCATCCCCCTACCTGCCTGCTCTACAGTTGTGTGCCCTACTCTACTGTCTGAACCGTTCACGCCACTCCCTCTTGTTGTGCCTTGTCTAATTTGTCAAACTTCTTCCCCTGCTCATTCTGCATTTGGGTCCTATCCAATCAGTGACCATGACAGATTGGGCATAAAAAGAGTGTCTTAAAGAGGCAGAGGTTCACCAATCTACAAAAAAACTACATCTACAAATTGTGGAACAATTTCAGAATGTTCCTCAATGTAAAATTGTTAAGATTTTGAATATCTCATCATTTACAGTATATAATATTATCTAAAGAATCTGGAGAAATCTTTGTGCGCAAGGGAAAAGGGCAGAAATCAATATTGGATGCCGTGATCTTCGGGCCCTGAGGTAGCACTGCATTAAAAACAGACATGATTCTGTAATGGAAATCATTGCATGGGCTCAGAAACACAGTTCACAGCTCCATCATGAAAAGTAATCATATCTGAACATGATCCAGAACCGCCACCATCTTCTCTGGGCTAAAGCACATTTAAAATGGACTGAGGCAAAGTTGAAAACTGTTCTATGGTCAGACGAATCGAAATTTTAAACTCTTTTTTTGAAACCATGGACGCCGCATCCTCCAGACTAAAGAAGAGCGAGACCATCTGTTATCAGCACTCAGTCCAACAGCTGTCATCTCTGATGGCATTGGGGAGCATTAGTGCCTATGGAAAGGCACCATCAGTGCTGAAAAGTATAACCCGGTTTTAGAGCAACATACTATATGCTTCCATCCAGACAAAGTCTTTTTCAGGGAAGGCCTTGCATATTTCAGCAAGACAATGCTAAACTGTCTACTGCATCTATTACAACAGCATGACTTTGTAGAAGAGTCCTGCCTGCAGTCCAGACCCTTCACCAGTTGAAAAGATTTGGCACATCATGAAATGTCAAATATGACCAAGAAGACCCAGGACTGACTGTTGAGCAGCTAGAATCGTCAGACACAAATGGGACAAAGTTCCTCTCCCAAAACTCCAGAAACTGATCTGCTCAGTTCCCAGACGTCTATGGACTGTTGATAAAAGAAGGGATGTAATAAACAGCCCTGTCCCAACTTTTTTGAGAAGTGTGGCGGTCATCAAATTCAAATGAACTTTATTTTTTCCTTAAAATGGTACAATTTCTCAGTTCAAACATGTTGTCTATGTTCTGTAACAAATAAAATATGAGCTTATGAGATTTGCAAATCATCGCATTCTATTTTTATTTGCATTTTATACAGTGTCCCAATTTTTTTGGAATTGGAGTTGTAGCTATTAACCAGATTAAGATTAATTATTTAGCTATTAACCTATTGAACAAGGTGTTTTAGTCACAAACTCATGCAGTGGTGTTCATTGAGTCATGCTGATTTTAATGCTTTCGATTTCCACCAATTTTTGAATTCTGTCAAACTTTTTTTTTTTTGGAGCAGCTACAACTTTCACTTGTTTTATTGCTTTCATAAGATTTTAAATGAGTTGCTAGATGCTTTTAAATGCTCCAACCATGTTCAATATTACGTAGTACATTGTGTCACATTGGTAGTGTCAATTGCTGCTTCAGCTATATTGTTTTTATTTTGCATTTTAATGAACTATATGTATGTTTTTATTTTCACCAGGCACCACTTGAACCAAAAGAAAGTGTGGAGGGAATGCTGCGTGTAATTGGCAGCCTTACTGAGAAGCAGCACGGTGGATTCTTGGACTACACTGGAAAAACAATTCCCTGGTAAACCAGAAAAACAAAATCACTCCTGTACGAGAGGTCAGGAAAGGGCCAGTCCTGGTCTAATCTGACGTTTATTCTATTAATCATAAAATGGCACACTTAATCATAAGAACTTAACCCCACACGTTTATAACATACATATAACAATTTTGTATCAAATGTAATTTTATACAATAAAGCAATTAATGAAGTAATAAAGCAGTACTGTCTTTTCTATATTATATGATGCAAATACTTTGCTTATCAATTGCACACAGAGAAAATTATTTATAGGGTGGAAAGGGGTGGCATGAGGACTCTGAGGGGTGGTTCAGGCTGCAGGATTGCTGAACAACTAAAGAAACATTATCAGCATGATGGTGCAAAAATGTACATTTCTTGCCTATTACCTCCCACTGCTGCTAAAAAAAGATTTAATAACAGTAATGGCTTATGATTCACTTTGTGTGTCAGAATGTTCGAACATTGAACCCCCAGAATTTTCCGTTTTCATTCATACTTATTTTCAAATACTAAGTCATACAAGTGTACAGTTATGTGTACGTTATTCATTTATTACCTCATATCCATATTGGCATTAAATGCCACAGTTTAATGGGTAAATTGATTTATCATAGAGAGAAATTCAACACACACAGGTTTGTTTTTGTGAAAAGTGGGGACATCCCATAGGCGTAATGGTTTTTATACTGTACAGACCATATATTCTATTGCCCCACACCAACCCTACCCCTTACAGGAAACTTTGTGCTATTTCAGATTTTCAATACACTCCATTCTGTGTGATTTATAAGCGTTTTGAAAAGTGGGGACATGGGGTAATGTCCTGAAAAGTCACCTTCTCCTTGTAATACCTATGTCATACCCTTGTCATTATACAAATTTATGTCCTCATTTGTCACAAAAACGCGCGCGCGCACACACACTTTTATTTGTGCATGTAACATGGCTTGGTAACTTTGGCTGCTTTTTTTACTAACCACCAGATGGCGCTGTTTTCGACACTCTCATAGCTTTGAATCTTTTCTTGGAATAATCAGGGGTAAGCCTCAGTGCTTCATGAGGCTTCATTTGCCCATCCGTAGTATGAGATTATAAAGCATATACTGTTTATCATACTAGCATGCAGGGCCTAAAATTAACACTTGCCAAGCGCCAAATGCGAGTAAAAATCAGCGTTGGCGAGTCCATGTAACGGTGTCAGTCGCCAGTTGGCAGGTACAAACTTTTACGAATTATAACAATGAAGTGAAAACAACAGCCAGTTTTTAAAGAGATTCGCTGTTTCTGAAATAAGCGAATAAAATAATCTTTTCCGAAGACAAGATCATTGTGATTAGCTGTTCTGTCATAAGCGACCAGAGCGAATCAAATAATAACACAAACAGACTGATAAGGTCAGAGCAGTGTGATGGCCAGCTTGCCCCTAGACACGGTTCTAATAACTTTTACCTGAGAAGATTTTTCTGCTTCATTTCGGAAGATTAACTTTTCCCTTCTTTATTCTTCATAACCCGAGAATGCGGTGGCACATGCCTGGGGTTACGCCGCAGAAACGGTGCAGTGAAGTATAGTTTGAAAGGCTGCGCATCCGGCTGTACACAGACGCTGAGCCGCTTCAGACAGCTCACCAGTAGCACTTCAACGGACGAAAACACACACAATTATGTCAAAATGCGTGGTTTTGGCGAGTTACCTTGTAAACGTAGTCACTGCTATTGACAAATGCGGAGTTTTGTGCATCGTGTGTGTGTGTGCGCGAGCGAGCGAGAGAGCGCGAGGGAGCGAGAGAGAGAGAGAGAGAGAGAGAGCGTGAGAGAGAGAGAGAGAGCTAGTCGCTGATTAACTTTTGTAGCTTGAATAAAGATTACTATGTATACAGCAGTTTATGCATATATAATATAGTTTATGTGAAGATTGATTTAAAATCACTTAAATTAAAAGTTGTTATATATTTCAGAGCCTATTAAATATGAAAAATAATTATACTGTAATGCTTTCAATTATACTGTAATGTTGAATGGTTATAATTAATAGGGAAAATTGAGGGAAAATGCATCAGCAGGACAAATTAAAAATGCTGTAAAGATAGCATGTATGTAGAATGTTATCTGAGTGAGAGAGAAAGACTGAGAGAACACCGAAGCAAGCATTTATGCATAGTTCTTGTGAATTTATGGCCTGACATATGCATTTGTCTTGCGATTATGCAAGCAGTTGCATTTCCTCAGAGGGACCACAAAGTAGTTATCTTACCTTTTTTAGTATAATTGAAAACATAAAAATGGCCTATTAAAGAAATAATCAGATTCTAAATCTCTGAGCATTTTCCTGATTTGTTTGCCATTATTCCAACTATTGTATTTTATTGGCATTAGTTGAACTACTTTTTAACTCTTTACTTTTTGGGTCGTCCCTTCCAGAATTTGGCTTAGACTGCGCTGCCTAGATCTACTGATCCCTCTACTCACTCTTGACCATTTAAAAAATAATGATAAGCATATCTGACTTGAAAATATTATTATATACTGTATATTAGCTTTCTTAAAAAAGCACATAAGTGAGCAGCTTTGGTATTCTGCTAAAAATCTCCCTGGAAAGTACACTCCCTGGAGTGTGTTCCCTGGAAAGTATGCTAAAAATCATAAGCTTGAGGAAAATGTAATTTCAGCTATGCAGGAGTTGTGCATAAATATACCAGGCAAAAAATGTTTTGAAAATATTTGAAAATTGACAGCATCTTAATTTGAATGAGCTGCCACTGTTTATTATAGTTGCCAAACAGTCAGTTATATTAGCTTTTTTTAATTCACTGTCTCTCTGACTATTTGACTATTCATTCTTCAGTCATTTTTCTTTTCCTCTTATATTTTTCTTGTCTTTACCTCAGTAACACATACTGTATGACACAGCACAATACATCAGTTCAAAATGGGCGTGGTGTTCACTTGGGTTCGTATAAAAAGCACTCTTAAAGAGCAGGTTGGATAAGCCAAACTCATAAACTTAGAATATGGCAGCAGTGAAAGCATGCAATATCTTGATCACCGGAGCCAACCGGGGCTTGGGCTTAGAATTTGTTAAACAACTCTTGAAGGATTCTAGTCAAAAACAGCATATTTTTGCTACTTGTCGTGATCCAGATGGACCAAAGTCTGAGGTGAGTTATAAATAACTAACACAAATAGAAACACCAGGAGAAATCCTAACGTGCCTTGTTTATTTATGCATATTATCTTTCTTAAGGTTTTGAGAGAACTGACGAAAAAGCATCCAAATGTGATCACCATCATACGTCTTGGTAAATGTGCATGTGTCCTTCTTGGTGAATTTAAAATTTTTACTAAAAGTAGTTTTTGAGAAATTCGAAGTGATTTTTTCAGTGTTTTTTGAATACCACTTCATTGCTTAATACTTTAGCACTAATAGTTGTTCTGTTAATTTTAGATGCTGATGATCCGTGCAGTATCAAAGAGTCTGCCAAGAAAGTGGGATCTCTACTGGGAAAGTGTGGTTTGAACCTGCTTGTGAATAATGCTGCAAAAATGGCAAATGGCAACATTCAGACCAGCAGTGTTGAAGACATGAAAAACACCTTTAACACCAATGTGATAGGACCCTTATTAATCATTAAGGTAATGTAGAAAGCATTGTTAAGCAACTGATTGAAACATGAAATCTTCTGCCTTCTGGCTAAACATCTAGGCTGGGGCTTTAACTAGTTTCACTGGTGCATGAGTTTGTGACTAAACTATTACAGTTTTTTTTCAACTGCTTACACACATTTTCAAAAACTTTGCCTCTTTCTTTCAAAACTTTACACACAAATCCAAGAATTGCACACACAAAATGCAAAATGCCTCACATCTCTTGCAAAATGAAACACTACATTAAAAATATCACAAACACATCTCAAAAGCAAAGTGTCAGGTTTCAGAAACTGTGACAAGTAAAGATTTTGTGTGTAAGCATTTGAAAAAAACTGTAAAATGAGTCCTTCTGGGGAACTGGATGTGGCACAGTTTGCAAGGTTCATGGCATTGTACTAAAATAATTGGTAACACTTTAGAATACTGTTTCATCATTAATGAATAGCTACACAGGAACAAATGACTAATGCACTATTAACATTTTAGTAACTACCATTAACTAACAAGAAACTCTGATTAATGAATCAGTAAGTAATAGCGCTCAGTTGAAAGTGGTAGTTCACTAAACAGTAACTACTATTTTTTTTCATATCTCCCGGAAAGCCTCAAAAGTTTACAATGATTTCAGTCATTACTAGAGAGTTATCATGATCTTCACTTTAGAATACTGATCCAAATAATAATTCCTTCTGATGGATTTGGTAAGACTTGAGTCATTACTAGTGGGTTATCTAGTGGGTCACGTTAGAATTAATTATACATTTTGCATTATTCACATTAATTATGAACCTGTATATAGTAGTTCTTAGTAGTTCTCGGGGCGATATGAAAAAAATAGTAGTTACTGATTAGCTAATAGTGAACTACCACTTTTCAACTGAGTGCTATTACTTACTGATTTGTTAATCAGAGTGTCTTGTTAGTTATTAGAATGTTAATAGTGCATTAGTCATTTGTTTCTGTGTAGTCATTCATTAATGACGGAATAGTATTCTAAAGTGCTAAAGTGATTCTAAATCACTGCTGCACTATTAAGTAAGCTGCTGCTTTATTTATCAGAGAGATATAATCCTTTCTCTTTTTTTAAGTAGGAGTACTTACCGTATCTACAAGCAGCAGCCAAAGCCAGTGGGATACCAGGAATGTCCAGTAATAAAGCAGCTGTCATCAATATCTCCTCTCTTGGGGGATCCATGACCAGAATGCCTCCCATGTACATCCAATTCCCAGAGTTGCCATACTGCATTAGCAAGGTACACCAGAGTCCTGCATTGGCACTAGTTAAACTGGAGCCCATTCATTGCCTTTGATGTATTGATGCCATAAGCTGATGCATAACTCAAACGGTATGTTTGCCTATCAGGCAGGTTTTAACATGCTGACTGTGTTAGCTGCTGAAGAGTTTAAGGCAGATGAGATCCTCTGCATGGCCCTTCACCCAGGATGGGTGAAGACTGAAATGGGTGGAGAAAAAGTGAGTGTAAAGCCTTTGAATCCATGTTAAGTGTAATGCAGCGGGTGCTTTTGATTTCCACATTTTCTCTCAAACTATTGTGACTATCCCAGTCAAGATATTAAAAACATTTTGTTATACAAAATAATGTGCATGTAATCGGGAAATAACTGAGTGACAGCACTACCTACTGGCTAAAATGTAATAAAAATGGACAGACTTTATTACAACTTCAGAATAATTTGACCTAAACTCAAGCTTAAATGCTTCTAAATTAGGGAACATTTTTTGCACTATATTCCAGGTCTTCTGAAGATATTTGATAGCGTTGAGGAACAAACTGCACATTATTGCAGGTTGTTAAATTTAAGTTCACAGAAACTATTCCCTCCACTTCAGTAGTCATTTGCTTCTCAATTTAGATATTAATCGGCAGATACTCAATATCAATGAGTATGTGCCGATACCAATGCCAATGCCAATCCAATTCCAGTTCTGTTTTTTTTCCCTTGGTCTTTATTTTTTTGATAATGCAAAAACTGGACTAGACTTTCATGCTGAATATTTGTGTTGGTGTGAACAGGTCTTTAGCCCTGCAATGTACTGCTCATTCATCCATGGTATATTCCTGCCCAAGACTTTGCGATAGGATCCATCTCCCCAAACATAGTACAAGTAATTTGGAAAATTGGATGGATGGATGTTAGTGAACTATATGTATGTATGTATGTATTTTCACTAGGCACCACTTGAATCAAAAGAAAGTGTGGAGGGGATGCTGCGTGTCATTGGCAGCCTTACTGAGAAGCAGCACGGAGGATTCTTGGACTACACTGGAGAAACAATTCCCTGGTAAACCAGAAGAAATATATGGTCATGAAAGGGCTGATCCAGGTCCAAACTGACCTATTTATCTTAATAACCATAAAAGGGCACACAAGGATTTATGACAGAGACATGACAAATTTATACCATTTCATACAATAAAACTCTTATCAATGAAATGTGCCGAATTCTGTGGTGAACTAAGTTTGTAGAGTTGTGTATTAGCAGTGGCTAATAGAGCTTTAGTACTGTGTCTGGAGGTAGTACCTGATTTTGTCCTTGCTTATTTGTCAAGCTAAAGATAAGATAATGGGCCCTTTTTACTTCGTTGTTTGAATATTGCCGTGAGTTAAAAGTGGAGCTGTAGGCAGAGAGTGCCTTTGTCTTTGAACACAGCTTTTATCCCTGTTTTTGTACAATTATGGAGTTGAGTGAAGTTTATGTTGTTTATTTGTCTTTTTTTAACATTTGAGGTAATTTAGAGCTGCTCCCAAAACTAATTTTGTTTGTTATTTTTGCTCTCTCCTGAGCCATTGCTCCTTATTTCTTTATGTTAAACGTATTGCTTTTCTTTTGTTAATAAAACCCCTTTGTTTGTATACTTCTAAATTGGTGTTATCTCCTTCCCTTTGGGACAGAGGATTGAAGTGTGTTCTCTCCCTTTTTTCTCCTCTTAAGTTTTTTTTCTTCATTTCATTTATGCTTTTCCCTTTGTTACCTCCCCTCCCCCCTTTAAATTTTATTTATTTACAGAGGTATATTATGTCAGCTTCACACTTCTCTAGAAAGTTTCTTCTCTTTCCTAAGTGTGCACATCAGTCTTTTCACTGGGTACCATCCTCAAATGGGCAAAAGAGTTTGTTGAGGTTGTGTGGAACATCCTGGACTGCAAAAGAGAAGTTGTATCGAGTTCCACACAGAGCTGTCTGATTATAGGGGCCCTTGGTGATTTCAAACGAATACCCGAGGCCAGCTTGAAAGACGCTCAAGACAGTTGATGGGCTGCGCATTGCCACAAAAGCTTATCATGTGCATGTGTTTTTTAAGCCTTGCCAATTTAAAAATCAAGAGATTTTAATACATTCAAGCAGAAGAATATATGAAAGAACTCAACTGAGTACTCAACTGAACACCGAATTGATCACCGAATCTTTCATGTCTTTTTGCGCATGAACAAACAAATGCACCTCATCAATGTAAACATTCAAGCCCAAAAAGATGTGAAAGAACTTAATTCAGTACCTGCATGCTGTGTTCTATGTGCACAAAATGAACTCCCAAAAATTCTTCAAACAGTGGTACAATAGAAAGTGGTGCAGGTCCCTATAGAGCAGGGTTCCTCAAATCTTGCCCTGGAGGGCCAATGCGCTGCAGAGTTTAGCTCCAACCCTAATCAAACTCACCTACCTGTGATTTTCTAATGACCCTGAAGACATTGATTAGCATGCTCAGGTGTGTTTGATTAGGGTTAGAGCTAAACTGTGCAGGAAAGTGGATCCCGTGGGCCAGATTTGAGGATCCCTGCTCTAGAGCAGAGGTCTCCAACCCTGCTCCTGGAGAGCTATCGTCCTACAGATTTCAGCTTCAACCCCAATCAAGCACACCTGAAGCAGCTAATCAAGGGGTTAAGGGCTACTTGATAATTACAGGCAGGTGTGTTGGAATTGAAGTCTACAGGGTAGCTCTCCAGGAGCAGGGTCGGAGACCCCTGATCTAGAGTCACTATCAACCTATCTGTCTATAAAACCTTGGGTGATTCTCAATACTCAAATTGATGTTTCCTCGTTTCCCCGCTCCTCCGTTCTCCAGCCCGTGACATGAAACCAATCAAACTCAGGGGAGCTAACACGCGAGGAAAGGAAGTGAGGAAAGGAAATAAGTATCCACAAATAAGAAATGAGAAACACCCCTTGTCTCCCTTCCTTGCTTCCTTTCCTCACGTCTCAGCTCCACCCCCTTTAGGATATGAGGGAAGGATGCAAGGAACAAGGAGTGAGCGTTCACAGGCTGCTTCTCATTTCATTTGTGCATCCTCGTTTCCTTTCCTCGCTTCCTTTCTTTACGTCTTAGCTCCACCCTCCTTTGGATGTAAGGGGGTGGAGCTAAGCCGTGAAGAAAGCAAGTGTCTCATCTGCCTCCTTGTGTGTGTATGTGTGTGTGTCGTTTAAGAAACATCCAGTTACTACCTTTAACATTGTCTGCTATGTCATTTCTCCAAATCATCAAATTCTCTCTACTCCAAATCAGCTCTTACCAGCTGTACGTTGTGTTCCTGCCATTTGTTCAATAAACTTACCTGTTGTTCATTTATTCACCTATAACATTGTCCTTGTTTCCAAGCCCTAACTGTCACAGTAATGTTCTGCCCTGGAACTCCTCCGGGCTCCCTCGTCCCGCCGGATCAGCCTCGGTCAGTCATCGCTTAGCTTCTACCATGGAATTCCGGGTCATCAGCTGTACCTTGACCCTCCACCCCTTCAGCTCCACTGGGCTCCTCCCATTCACCGGTTTCCCCGTAGTCCTCGCTTGCTTCATCATCGCCCCGGTCAGCCGAGTCCCCGTCTCCACCTCAGTCCCGCAGGCCATCAGCTCCATCTTGTGCTTCCGGGGCATTGATGTCACTCTGGCCTGTTGGCCTCTCTGTTCCACCTGGGTCTCCATTGCTCCCGACTCCTCCCCCTCCATCAGTCGGCCCCCAGGTTTTGCCCAGGCCTTCTGCCACCATGGCTCCTACCGCCATCATCTCCACCATGGCATTAGTCTCTACCTGCTCCTCCTGGTTCCTGTTCATCACTAGCTCCAAGCCCTCCTCCGAAGCCGCTTCCTTTCCTCTTCAGGTGTACTTTTTACAGCGCGAGGATGTGCCTTCCAGGAGGGAGAGCTTCTGTCATGGTCATGTTCTATTTTGGTTTCATTTTCATTCCTTGTCATGTTTCCGTTAGCCTTAGTTCGGTTTGTTCAATAGTTTCTATAGTTACTGAATACATTCACCTGTTCTGTTAATTATCTTCATTAGTTTTCCTTGTTATTTAAGCCTAGTGTTCCCTGTGTTCAATGTTCGGTGTCATCTTAGTACAGTATTGTGGTTGCATTCTCTGTGAATCTCCTATGTATTCCTTGGATTTTGAATTAAAGGCTATGCTGACTGTGTCTTTGTCTTCGTATGCTTGTCTGTTGCAGCCACTTGTGGCACTAACATGATGCTTGGGGCCGTATGTATAAAGACGCTCAGAGTAAATTTTTATTCTTAAAATTCTAAGAATGACGTAATTTTACTCTTATTACTATTTAAGAATAAGAGTGATTCATAAAGGTTCCTAAGTGTTAAGACTAGGTCTCAGCTCCTAAATTATTTAAGAGAGCTGGAGAAGTATCCTAACCTAGTTAGGAATAACAAGATGGCAGCAAAAAGGAGGAGACATGCACTTTCCAACGAAGATATGACATATTGTAGTTATATGCAGTGTTGGGGGTAACAAATTACAAGTAACGCGAGTTACTGAATCAGATTACTTTTTTTCAAGTAACTAGTAAAGTAACGCATTACTTTTTAATTTACAAGAGAATATCTGAGTTACTTTTTCAAATAAGTAACGCAAGTTACTTTTTTTTCAAATTTATTGATTGACAGCTCTCCTGTCCCCATGTTGAGAGAAATCAGATGTTATTGTAGTTCTAAAATAAATATGAATATGCATTAATTAATCTCACTAACAAAAAACAACAACACAGATTCAGTATTCCTCAAAATGAATACAAATAATGCAACTCAGAATATGACGTAAACCTGCAATAATTAAATGTTAAACAACACAAATATCCTTTATGTATTTAATCCCATTCTATTAACCAATGTCTTTGCTTCTGACCTTCGATGATCCAGTTCAACCATACTAATAATTGGAGCTCACATCTTCTCAAAACCTAACAGAACCACCGACTCTGGGCGGGTCCCTGGTGTGAGGACTTTTTAAGGTCTCGGAAGATTCACGCCTCTCAAAAGGGTCTTGTCCAATGAGAAAGACGGAAATCCCAAGTGGGAGTTTGGAAATACTGGGGAGTTTTATGACTCTTTGTGTGGAAGCATGGTAATTTGCATATGGAACTTGAATCGAAATTACTAAAGATTCTCAGGACACTAATATATTGCCTATGTACCAACATATAATATACACTCTCGTTTAGATCATCAGAAGACTAATTCATAGATACTAAACATGGTAGGGTTACATATATGTAGGATGACAGGAATGAGTGTTTCCATCACAAGCCTGCATAAAACAGTATAAAATCTCAAAGACAACATACACGATGACCTGAAGGCTATGTGTGTTCATTCAAAGAAAGGTTTTCCTATGGATTAATTAGTAGAAAAGTCCATTTCTACTGTGCGTTGTGCCTCTTGCTATGGAACATGAAGTGATTTTCCCTACTCACATTCCATCAGGTCGTAAATGGCTCTGGTCTTAGCAAAGGTGTCGGGGTTGCCATGGTAACCAGTGGCCTGTGGCCCAGTCTATTGGGTGAGGGGTCTGTGACGACTTGTTAATCTAATGAATAACTGATTTGTTAAATCAAATGAAAAATTGTGTTTTTGATTGGTCCAGACGCTACATGGAGTTGATAAAACAATACAAACTTGATCATCAAGATTTCAAGATGCTCTAACTGCAGAAATAAAAGTAGCAGTTATATATTTTTGGCTGGAAAATTGGAAAAATGCAGCAATGCACCAGTGATGACACAGTAAGCAGGGTCTAAAATATTGTGGCACTAACCCCACCAAACAAAACAGTGGCCAAAAGTGATGTGTGGAGTTTTTTTTATGACCCCACATTTCACTTAAACCATCAAAATATGAGGGAAAAAGACACTGACCAGTGTTGTCAACTGCTTTCAATTAAAAGTAGCTAAAACAGTCGCTAAATGTTGCTAGATGACGGCATAAAGGCGAGTTCACTGATCTAAATATAAATATAGATCAGTGGGAGAGTCTCGGAATCTAGATATGGTTTGTCAAAGAAATTAATTTTGTTGCTGGGCTTTTGAAAATAGTCTCAAAAGGGGTGAGGAAGTCACTAAATCTAGTGACAAAATCACTAAATTGGCGACATTCATTACAACATATCAGTTATTAATATTTTGTTGACTAATATTTTAGTCCTTGCATGTGCTCATAATTTCTTTGTATGAAAGCATGAGCAAAAATTATGCCCGTACAAATTAGCATGTTTATTTGCATTATTATGACAAATAAAACAATTGACTCTAAGCAACTATGCAATATGCTTACAAAATCTTCAACACATTTTTTTTTAATTAAGGGTGAAGGTGTCAAATTTCCCAGGCCAGACATCACTTTTGGCCACTATTATATGGCAGTTCATTGACTTTCCAACTGACTGTCAAACCATGCTGCAAAAACAAGCCACTTTTATGAGGATTGTGGGCTTTCCTGGAGTTGTTGGAGCTCTTGATGGAACTCATGTTCACATCATTGCTCCAACTGTATACCAATAGAAAACAATTTCAAAACATCAGTAATAATTTGTGATAATTTTGCACAATGCAAAGCATTTTTTAAATACATTTAAATATTAAAATATTTCAGTGTCTTAATTAAATGACTTTATTATAGTTACATTAAATGTTTGGTGTTGTGCTGCTGTGACTTCATGAGCAGGCTCACTATTGGCTGTTTCATAGGTTCACAACACTTAAGTGTCACCTCAGTCAACACTTAAGAATCATTCTTAGACTTTACTGAAAGTTGATTTTAACTTCTTTATAAAAGTCTACTACTCTTAGAAAAGTCCTGCTTTTTACTAAGAATTTTTTGACTCGTCAAATTTGTGAATTTTCTTAAGAGCATTTTTGAGAAGTTTTATACATATGGGCCCTGCTTAATAATTACGCATGCCATATGCCATTAGCAAGGTACACACCAAAGTCCTGATTTGGCACTGGTTAAACCGGATCACGTTTATTGCCCATGATGTATTGATGGCATGAGCTAATGTGTAACATAAACTTTATGTTTGCCTATCAGGCAGGTTTTAACATGCTGACTGTGTTAGCTGCTGAGGAGTTAAAGGCAGATGAGATCCTCTGCATGGCCCAGACTGAACTGGGTGGAAAAAAGGTGAGTGTATAATTATTAGTCAGTTTTGTTTTATTTTGAGCACAAATGCAGGAAACATCAAAATGATTTTCAAATTGAGCTTACAAATACAAATATGTTTGCTACTGCTTTAAAAACAGGCATGATTCTGTAATGGAAATTATTGCATGGACTCAGAAACACCTCCGGAAATCATTATTGGTGAACAGTTTGCCATTCCATCAACAAATGCAGGTTTAAGGTCTATCATGCAAAGAAGTAGTCATGTGTGAACGTTGCCGTCTTCTCTGGGTTAAAGCTCATTTTTAATGGAATGAGGCAAAGTGGAAAACTATTCTGTTGTGTTATAATCCTCCAGACTAAAGAAGAGTGAGACCATCTGTCTTGTTATCAGCACTCAGTTCAACAGCTTTCATCACTGATGGCATTAGTGCCTATGGAATGGGCAGCTTCCACATCTGGAAAGGCACCATCAGTGCTGAAAAGAATAAACCGGTTTTATAGCAACATACTGTATGCTTCCATCCAGACAAAGTCTTTTTCAGGGAAGGCCTTGCATATTTCAGCAAGACAATGCTAAACTGTCTACTGCATCTATTACAACAGCATGGTTTCGTATTAGAAGAGTCTTGCCTGCAGTCCAGAACTTTCACCAGTTGAAAACATTCGGCACATCATGAAATGAAAAATATTCCAGTTTTCAGACATCTGTGGACTGTTGTTAAAAGAAGAGGGGATGTAGTAAACATGGCCCTGTCCCAACTTTTTTGAGAAGTGTTGCAGTCATCAAATCCAAAATGACCTTTTATTCCCCCTTACATTGGTACATTTTCTCAGTTTGAACATTTGAAACATTTGAAACATGTTTCCTTTGTTGTATTGTCAATAAAATATGGGCCTATGAGATTCGCAAATCACTGCATTCTATCTTTATTTACATTTTACCCAGCATCCTAATGTTTTTGGAATTGGGGTGGTAGATATTAACAAAACCATGGTAAACCAGAAGAACAAAATCACTTCTATATGAGAGGTCATGAAAGGGTCAATCCAGGTCCAAACTGCCCTGTTTAATCTATTAAGCATAAAATTACACACCTAATCATAAGCACTTAAGCCCACACATTATGACATACACATAACTACTTTTTATCAAATGTAATTTCATACAATAAAACAATTAATAAAGCAATAAATCAGTACTGTTCTTTGTATATTATATATTGCAGATACTTTGCTTATCAATTTCTGAGATGGTTCTAGAAAATTATTCATAGGGTGGAAAGGGGGTGGCATGAGGACTCTGAAGGGCAATTCAGGCTGCAGGATGATTCTTTAGCCGAATGACTGAAGAAACATTGTCAGCATGATGGTGCAAAACTGTACATTTCTAATTTATTAATTCCACTGCTGAAAAGATTGACTTACGGTTACACTTGAGATGGTTACACAATAGATGAATGAGATGAAAAACCGTATGCTATTTATAATACTAGCATGTATGTAAAATGTTATCTGAGCAACAGAGAAAGACAGAGAGAACACCGAAGCAAGCATTCATGCAGAGTCTGCACCTTAATTTGAATGAGCTGCCACTGTTTATTACAGTTGCAAATCATTAATGAGCATTCACTGTTATCTTAGCTTGTTTTTTTATTTTCTTTTTTTTTTTTATTCACTCTCTCTGACTTTTCATTCATGTCATTTTTATTTTCCTCTTAACCTCAATAACATAGAGTATGACTCAGCACAGTAAACAGCACAATACATGAGTTCAAAATGGGCGTGGTGTTCACTTGGGTTCATATAAAGAGCACTTCTAAGGAGCAGGTTGGATGATCCCGACTGATGAATTAACTTAAATGATGGCAGCAGTGAAAGCATGCAATATCTTGATCACCGGAGCCAACCGGGGCTTGGGCTTAGAAACTGTTAAGCAATTCTTGGAGGATTCTAGTCAAAAACGGCATATTTTTGCTACCTGTCGTGATCCAGATGGACCGAAGTCTGAGGTGAGTTCTGAATAACTAACACAAATAGAAAACATCAAAAGAAATCCTAATGTGCCTTGTTTAATTATGCATACTATATTTCTTAAGGCATTAAGAGAACTGGCAAAAAAGCATCCAAGTGTGATCACCATCATACGTCTTGGTAAATGTGCATGTGTCCTTCCTGCTGCATTTAAAATTTTCACTAGAAGTAGTTTTTTAGAATTTCAAAGTGATTTTTCATTGGTTTTTGAATACCAATTCATAGCTTAATACTTTAGCACTAACATTTGTTCTGTTCATTTTAGATGCTGACGATCCATCCAGTGTCAAAGAGTCTGCAAAGAAAGTGGGATCTCTTCTGGGAAACAATGGTTTGAACCTTCTTGTGAATAATGCTGCAATCGTGGCAAATGGCACCATTCAGACCAGCAGTGTTGAAGACATGAAAAACACCTTTAACACCAATGTGATAGGACCCTTATTAGTCATTAAGGTAATGCATCGCTAAGAGCTCTAAAGCAACAATTTGCTTCTGCTTTCTGGCTAAACATCTAAGGCTGGTGCCTTGCATCTAGGCATGGCATTGTATCAAAGTACTTTTAACCTAGGCTTAGCTGGTCTCTCAGCCTGAGGAGACCAGCTTATTTTAGTAAGCTACCGCTTTGTTCATCAGTCGTTTCCTTTGGTGTGCTTGCTGCAGGTTGCTCTGACTTTTTTTTTTTTGACACTAGTTAATGTGTTTGGTCTGTGTCAAATAAACTTAATTCAGATACATGTTTTTATTTCTCTTTTTTTATGTACTGTAGGAGTACTTACCGTATCTACAAGCAGCGGCCAAAGCCAGTAGGATACCAGGCATGTCTTCTAATAAAGCAGCTGTCATCAACATCTCCACTCTTGGGGGATCCATGACCAGAATGCCTTCCATGTCACCCAATTCCCAGTGTTGCCTTACTGCATTAGCAAGGTACACCAGAGTCCTGCTTTGGTACTGGTTAAACTGGATCCCATTCATTACCCATAAAATATTGAAGCCATGAGTCCATGTATAACTCAAATATTATGTTTATCTATCAGGCAGGTTTTAACATGCTGACTGTGTTAGCTGCGGAAGAGTTAAAGGCGGATGAGATCCTCTGCATGGCCCTTCACCCAGGATGGGTGAAGACTGAACTGGGTGGCGCAAAAGTAAGTGTAGATGCCTTGAATCCATGTTAAGTGTAATGCAGCAGGTGCTTTCGATTTCCACATATTTTCAAACATACAAAAAAAAAAAATTCTTTAAGTTTTAGTCACATCATATTGTGACTATGACAGTCAAGATATTAAAAACATTTTGTTATATAAAATAATTTTCATGTAATCGGGAAATTATTTATTGACAACACTACCTACTGGCCAAAATTGAATAAAAAATGGACAGACTTTGTTACAACTTTATATAAATTTGACCTAAACTCAAGCTTAAATGCTTCCAAATTAGGGAATATTTTGTGCTGTATACTCCAGCGCCCGTATTCACAAAACATTTTATCTTACCACTAATAGTTCTCCTAAATAGCAGTAATAGTTTTCTCTTAAAACCTATTCACAAAGCTGCTGAGACAAACTTTTACTAAGGAATAGAGAGAAGTTTAAGCTAAGAGTAAGGGCGGGGTTGACCTCGTTGCTATGTATGATGTCAGCATGCTTACTATGCTTACCATCTCAAGGCTCGGACGGGACAGAGCAAAGCTAGGGCTGGGTCTACCTCCCACGGGGGCAGCGCTTGCAGGTTCACCACCTGATCCCTGAAGGGAGAAGTGGGAACCTTGTGCACATAGCCGGGCCAGGGCCTCAGGGTTACCTTGGGAGTCAGCCAGCCCAAACTCTAGGCACAATTCGTCGACCGAAATGCGTGCAGGTCCCCTAGCCTCTTGATGGAGGCCAATGCAAGCAGGATTCTGTTCATTGACAGAAACTTCAGCTCGACTGAGTGCGAAGGCTCAAATGGGCCCTGCTGTAGTGCTCTAAGCACTAGAGACAAGTCCCAAGAGGGTACAGAGAGGGGCCGAGGAGGATTCAGCCTTCTCGCCCCCCTAAGGAACCTGATGATCAGGTCATGCTTCCCTACCGACTTCCCTTCCACAGGGTCGTGGTCAGTGTTGGGGAGTAACTAGTTACATGTAACGGCGTTACGTAATTTAATTACAAAATAAATGTAACTGTAATCAGTTACAGTTACTAAGAAAAAATGTGTAATTAAATTACAGTTACTTATGAAAATGTTAACGATTACAAAGGGGATTACATTTGAATATTTACACACATCCACATACAGATTTCATTGATTTAATTTCCCAAATTGCACTGACTACTCTGAGACATACGGCCCTATAATTTCCGCGATGTGGAAACACAGACTGTTTCGAAGAATCCAGTCATAAAAACGGAATTACTTTAGCCTAACGCGGACGGAATATGCCACATTTTGGACGAATAAATCAAAAGTAGGTCAGTACACGAATCAAAACGCGTGAATAGTGTCTGTGAATGTTAAGCCGCAAAAAGACAATATATGAATCCTGCACGTTCTGCGTGTCTGTGTAAATCAGGCGCGGACTGGCCATCGGGAGAACGGGGACAATTCCCGGTGGCCTGGCAGCCGATTTGCCCCGCTATTTTAATATTAATATTGTATAATTGCCTGCCGAATGTACTAAAGCGATTATTTCCGAATTCGCCATTCGATAATTAAATCGCTAAT
>NW_015551047.1:452397-459862 GCF_001515605.1 Sinocyclocheilus anshuiensis
TAATAAAGTAATTGAAAAAGTTACACTACTATTACATTTTAAATAGGGTAACTTGTAATCTGTAACCTATTACATTTACAAAGTAACCTTCCCAACACTGGTCGTGGTTAGCAGCAATCGCAGCAACATAGACTTTAAGGGTGGAGGGAGACAGCCTCCCCTGCTGCAGAAAGGAAAGCACAACTCTGATCGGGCATCTCCGGGGTCTTCTCAGTGAGAAGAACACCGCTCGACGAACAGATTCCACTTCAAGGCGTAAGCGTGTCATAGACGGTGCTCGTGCCGAAGTGATGGTGTGTACTACCTCTTGGGATAGGTCACCTAGAACCTATGGGTGCCCCATCTCTGAGTCAGTAGATCCTTCCTCAGAGGAATCTGCTAGGGAGGGGCTGTCACGAGGAGCATTAGTTCTGGAAACCAGGTCCGATTGGGCCAGTAAGGCACCACAAGCAGGACCTGCTCCTCGTCCTTCCTGATCTTGCACAGCGTCTGTGCGAGAAGGCTCACTGGGGGAAACGCATATTTGCGCAGGCACCGCGGCCAGCTGTGTGCCAGTGCGTCCGTGCCGAGTGTTCCCTCGGTCAGGGAGTAAAACAACTGGCAGTGGGAGGTCTCTGGAGAGGCAAACAGGTCTACCTGAGCGGCTCCGAAACATCTCCAAATCAGCTGGACCGTCTGGGGATGGAGTCTCATTTCTCCGGGGAGCGCTGCTCGTGACAGCTCGTCGGCCGTATGGTTGTGCAGACCCAGAATATGAATGGCACAAAGCGACCTCAGATGATTCTGACTCCAGAGGAGGAGGTGGCAGGCGAGTTGCGACGGGAGCGCAGACCACCTTGTCAGTTGATGTGCAACGGTCGCAGTGTTGTTCGTGCGGAGCAGCACGTGCTTGCCTCGTAAGGTCCCTCTGAGACGGTTCAAGGCGAGGCGTACTGCTAACAACTAAATTTTTGCACTGCATGCCCGTCGTACGTGGCCCCAGCCAGTGGTAGAGGCATCCGTGTACACCACAGCATACCTGGAGACCTGCTCCAGGTGCACTCCTGCCCGAAGAAATGCAAGGTCTGACCACGGGGTGAAGGTTTGGCGGCAGGCCGGTGTAACTTGGACCCGGTGAGTGCCGCGGTGCCACGCCCACCTCGAGACTCTGCCATGGAGCCGGTGTTAAAGCGGTCTCATATGAAGCAGCCCCAGCGGCGTGACAGCCGTTGCAGCTGCCAAATGCCCCAGGAGCCTCTGAAACTATTTCAGTGGGACCGCCGTCCTGCTCTTGAACATATTCAGGCAGTTCAGCACTGACTGAGCATGTTCAACACCGACTGAGGAGTGCTGTCTGTTTGACCAAATCCAACTCCATACTGAGAAAAGAGATCCTCTGCGTCGGGGAGAGTTTGCTCTTTCCCCAGTTGACCCGAAGGCCCAACTGGCTGAGGTGCGAGAGGGTGTGTGAGTAGGGCCTTTGATGATGCTCTCAAACCGCCCGCTGCTCCCTGCTGGCGACAGAGGAGGAAGAGTGTGGTCCGGGTTTGGTCCGTCCGCAACTCTCCGTGTCCTCTTGGGACCCAGAGATAGAAAAAACTTCTCTATTGTCGAGAGGTGGGTCTGGGACACGGGGGCCTTGAGGAACCAAGACCACCTTGTCAGTTGATGTACGCAACGGTCGCAGTGTTGTTCGTGCGGACCAGCACGTGCTTGCCTCGTAAGGTCCCTCTGAGACGGTTCAAGGCGAGGCGTACTGCTAACAACTAAATTTTTGCACTGCATGCCCGTCGTACGTGGCCCCAGCCAGTGGTAGAGGCATCCGTGTACACCACAGCATACCTGGAGACCTGCTCCAGGTGCACTCCTGCCCGAAGAAATGCAAGGTCTGACCACGGGGTGAAGGTTTGGCGGCAGGCCGGTGTAACTTGGACCCGGTGAGTGCCGCGGTGCCACGCCCACCTCGAGACTCTGCCATGGAGCCGGTGTTAAAGCGGTCTCATATGAAGCAGCCCCAGCGGCGTGACAGCCGTTGCAGCTGCCAAATGCCCCAGGAGCCTCTGAAACTATTTCAGTGGGACCGCCGTCCTGCTCTTGAACATATTCAGGCAGTTCAGCACTGACTGAGCATGTTCAACACCGACTGAGGAGTGCTGTCTGTTTGACCAAATCCAACTCCATACTGAGAAAAGAGATCCTCTGCGTCGGGGAGAGTTTGCTCTTTCCCCAGTTGACCCGAAGGCCCAACTGGCTGAGGTGCGAGAGGGTGTGTGAGTAGGGCCTTTGATGATGCTCTCAAACCGCCCGCTGCTCCCTGCTGGCGACAGAGGAGGAAGAGTGTGGTCCGGGTTTGGTCCGTCCGCAACTCTCCGTGTCCTCTTGGGACCCAGAGATAGAAAAAACTTCTCTATTGTCGAGAGGTGGGTCTGGGACACGGGGGCCTTGAGGAACCAAACTTTGTCGACATCCCTCATGTCGACCAGACACAGCCAGATGTGGAGCTCCTGGACCACAAGTGTGGACATCTCATGACCCAGAGAACTCGCGGTGAACTTCGTCGCTCGGAGCGCGAGGTCAGTTGCGGTTCGGAGCTCTTTCAGAACTTCCGGATAGTGACCACCCTCGTGCAGGTACCTCAGTGCTTTAGCCTGATGGACCTGCAGTAACGCCGTAGCGTGTAAGGTGGAGACAGCTTCTCCACAGACCACATAAGCAGTACCTACAGGCCCGGGAGGGGAGGCACGGTTTGCCCTGCCAAGTGGAAGCTGTATTAGGACACAAATGCATCGCAACCGACCTCTCCACTGGGGGGACCCCCGTATACCCCCTAGTTGCAGCACCGTCGAGAGTGGTGAGGAAGGAGGAATTAGCAGGTCGGTTTCCGGCAGAAAAAGGTGCCGTCCACGACCTGGTAAGCTCCTCATGCACCTCCGGGAAGAATGGCACCGGGGCAGGGCGCTGAGAACCAGTGCGGGCCACCCTGAGAAACCAATCATCCAACCTTGAAGGCTCGGGATATGGTGGAGGTCTCCACTCGAGCCCTACCCTCTCGGCGGCCCGGGAACACGTAGCCGTCATTTCCGGATCCGATTCAGGCATTGCTACCGTCCCAGAGGGCAGCAGCACAACCGAATCTTCCTCTCCAGAAAGCTCCGGTTCACCCTCCGTTGCAGCGATTGACATACAATATAATACAATACAATACAATACAATGTTTATTTATATGGCACATTTAAAACAACCGAAGTCGACCAAAGTGCTGCACAGAGTATGCAAAATAAAACCGGTCAACAAGATCATAAACAATAAAACACAAACTATAAAATACACACTGTAAAACTAAAATGGATGAGGTTCACCAAAATAAAGGATCATTGCACAGCAAGTCAAAAAATATTGAATGCCAAGGACACAAAATAAGTTTTAAGAGTAGACTTAAAAATAGAGTTGAGACATTTCTGATATGAACTGGGAGACTATCCAATCGTCGGGAGGAGCGCCAAAGGATACTGTTGGTATGCTCCTTGTAGAGGGTCCAACACGTTCCTTTGGCAGCTCAACTGGTTGTGGAGTGCAAGGGGAGCAATGGTCCCTCGAGGGTTGGTTCCCTGGAGGGTTTGCCATCACTGTTATCCGTGCTACTGCCTAAAGTAGCTCTCGCCTGACTGCCACCAGGACGAGAACTAGAACGAGGCAGAGGCAACGGAGCTCCGCCCCTTTTGAGGTAATGGAGCCTGGTCCGCAACTCCGAGATGGTCATCTTCCTGCAATGAGAACATGACTCATCCATGAACGCCACCTCAGCGTGCTTAATGCCCAGACATGTGAGGCAGCGATTGTGACCATCACCCGATGCCAGGTAACGACCGCATCCCAAAACACACATGTGATATGTTGTCTATAGTAAGACGCAATGTCGTCTTTACAATGACACAATGTCGAGTTTGCCAGACGCAACTTCGTCTTTAAAAAGACGCATCCGTGAATGCTCTTTTAGGGAAAAAAGCTATTTTAGCATGCTGAAGTGCACAGGGAAGATGGCTGCCTGCAAAACAAACAGGGGGTAGTGCAGCCTGATGTGTGCAACCCACCACCGCTGAAGCGCCGTACCGCCAGCACCAAGAAGCTCCAAAGAGCGCGCTAAACTCGTTCAGCCTTCTCTGTAGAGTAGTCAGGAGCAGAACGATGTGATCTCTTGGCTCCGAAGCGAAAAGCTGAGTATGCATTGCACCTGCTGCCTAATTATACTTGTGTTGCGATCAGCGGCAGCTGGATGCAATCATCGCATGCCAATGTGCATTGGCTCATTTAGTTACACTCGAAGTAGATTGGTATCTCTAATGCCTGGCTGACACTATAGGATTTTTAACTCTTTTACCCTGATTTCCCCCTCCCGAGAATCGGAGCAAAAATCTTGTCGAGCCCCTCGATCAGTTCCGATGTTCGGCTCGGATTATCTGGTAATTTGAGGCATTCACCGATCGAATCTTGCACCTCCCGATCGGCTCGCACACAAATCGGGGCTGCCCCGATCATATCAAACATGTTTGATATTTAGGATTTAAATTGGGATGATGACGGCTATATGATTACGTCAGTACTTTCACAATAGCCAACGCGCGACCGCAAAACAGCTGCTGTACGGCCCCGTTGGATAGTGGAGATGGAGGAAACTGCTTCTTGATGTTTTATAGTAACACAACTGTCTGTATAATGTGTCGAAAACATATTACAACTGTAAGGAGAAAGAGAAGCACTGGAGTGAAATCGCCTCAGTTTTGAATGAGTGTAGAAAGCAGCTAGCACACTAGCTAACATATGTAAACATCACTGAAATATCAATGACGAGCTGCTGCATGAGATCACGTGAGGCTCCCTCTGGCATGATAATCTTAATAATATCTTGTAGTGTGTGATGTGCCACGATATTAAAATCTTGTAGTGTGTGCATGTTTAAGATTTGAGGCAAGATAATCTGCAAAGATTCTCCTTATGTGTGTGCTGCAACCAGATTTCATAATCGGTTTGGATTTAAAACTCCTGTAGTGTGAGCCCGGCTTAAGCGAGATCCCAATTTCGTCAGTCATACCGATGTGACGTCGAGAGTAACCTACTGAAAGGGAACAGCTGTTACTTCTTTCCCAACTTGTTAATGAAAACAAGGATATAATCAAAGGACAATCTGGAATTGGGATAACCTCCAAAACCAAAAAAGATGCATAAGAAAACATGTGTGCAAATAAATGCAGCGTGTTACTAAAATGTTTATATTCCAAGGCAGATTGCCAGCAACAGCAATTTTAGGATAGTTTGTGATTTGGTCTTAGTGACTTTCACAGATTTAGGAGATAGTTTTAGCACTAAAACGCTTTGTGAAATACCCTTAGAGCAAAAAATGTAGGAGTCCTAAATTTAGGACTGACATGCCCATTATTTTTAAGATTTTCTCCTAAATCGACAAGTTATGAGCTACTTTTAGCCTTAAGATGTTTTTTGAATACGGACCCATGTCTTCTGAAGATAATTGATAGCTTTGAGGAACAAACTGTATATTACTGCAGGTTGTTAAATGTAGGTTCACAGAAACTTTTCCCTCCGCTGCAGTAGTCGTGTGCTTCTGCATTCACATTGATAATGCAAAAATTGGACAAGATTTTCATGCTGAAGATTTGTGTTGGTGTGAACAGGTCTTTAGCCCTGCAATGTACTGCCCATTCACCCAGGGTATTTTCCTGCCCAAGACTTTGGGAGAGGCTCCATATCCCCAAGCATACTACAAACAATTTGGAAAATTGTTGAATGGATTTTACTGAACTACTGTATATGTATGTTTATATTTTCACTAGGCACCACTTGAACCAAAAGAAAGTGTGGAGGGAATGCTGCATGTCATTGGTAGCCTTAATGAGAAGCAGCACGGAGGATTCTTGGACTACACTGGAGAAACAATGCCCTGGTAAACCAGAAGAAAAATGTGGTCAAAGGTTTATGACAGACACATGCCAATTTTATACCATTTCATACAATAAAACACTCTGATCAATAAAGCAGTGCTGTCTCTCTCGCTCTCTTAATTGTATATGCTGTCAATTACACACACATGGCTGAATCAGGGAAAAAAGGTAATAATTCATAAAAATAAAAAAAACAGTATTAAAATATGTTTTTGTGTAATCATGCTAGAGAGATGTAAAACATGAAAAAATTATTCTGCTCAAGCTCAGGCAAATACATTTTATGAAGCATTTATGAAACGAAATCTCTTCTTCCTGTGCAATGTTCATCCCAGCATTAGCCAGACCCTTCATGAGCACTTCTGGTGGCCCCGGATGATTTTCTGTACAATGGAAGTGGACCATCAACCTCACTAATTGTTTTTTTTGCCCATTTGAGGATAGTACCCTATGGAAAGACTGATAGGTATTGTGGAACTCAGTTGGTATACAAAGTTTGGAAGGCCTTCTTCTTTTTCCTAAGTGTGCCCATCAGTCTTTCCACTGGGTACCATCCTCAAACGGGCAAAAGAGTTTGGTGAGGTTGATGGTGTTTGTGGAATATCCTGGACTGCCGGCAAAGGGGTTGTCTCTAGTATCACATCAACTGGGAAGGGTACAGCCGAGAGGTTTGGGAGTCGGGACAACATTCTGGACGCTGCACTGCTGTCCAGCTTTGATGCTGATTATTCAGACCTCCCAGCTCTTTTTCAACAATTCAACAGTTTCAGCAACATTTCGTCTTTGGAGGTCATGAAATTATGAAATAGATTGTTGGTGCGGTTGCCTTCTGGCCAAACATCTAGGCTGGGGCTTATAGTGTTGTGCCACTGGGACATAGGTTTGTGATTAAACTATTAACATGAATGCTTCTGGGAATAGAACAACAGTGTGTGCATAATACAGTATGTCGAGAAGAAAATATATTAACTGCAAAAGAATTTAAGAATTAAGGTGAATAATTGTGCGTTAAACCAAATATTAATCCATCAGTAACTGCAAACTACCTGGAGGACCATTACTAGTTTCAGTCAGACAACAGCAAGGTGGCAAGGGAGTCACGGTGTGAGCTGCTACTAACAGTGAACAAGATGGACCTTGCAGGATAAGAGATTGACCTAAAATGACCTCTCAAACATTATTGCCAGATTCTGGAATATAAATTAGTCAAACAGTGGTATAAGAGAAAGTAGTGTAAGTCCCTCTAGAGCAGGGGTGCCCGAACTCGGTCCTGGAGGGCCGGTGTCCTGCAGAATTTAGATCCAACCCCAATTAGACACACCTGAACCAGCTAATCAAGCTCTTACTAGGCATACTAGAAACCTCCAGGCAGGTGTGTTGAGGCAGGTTGGAGCTAAACTCTGCAGGACATCGGCCCTCCAGGACCGAGTTTGAGCACCTCTGCTCTAGAGTAACACTCAACCTATCTGTCAATAGAGTCTTTTCTCCTTTCCTTGCTTCCTTTCCTCATGTCTAAGCCCCCCCCCCCCCCC
>NW_015551047.1:460049-467015 GCF_001515605.1 Sinocyclocheilus anshuiensis
ACCCCCCCCCCCCCCCAGGATATGCGGGATGCGGGAAGGGAATGAGGAATGAGGAAGCTTCCAGAGGAGATATGAGTAAGGATACTCAGGGTGCTTCTTGTTTCTTATTTGTTTTCCACGCTTCATTTCTTCACATCTTAGTTCCACCCCACCCCCCTTAGGATGTGAAACATCTGCCTCCTTGTGTGTGTGTAAGAAAGATCCAGTTACTACCTTTAATATTATCTGCACTGTAAATTCTCCAAATTCTTCAAATTCTCTCTGATTCTACAAATCAGATCTTACGAGGGATCACAAAGTAATTATCTTGCTGTTTAAAAATAATTGAAAAAATTGAAAACAAATAAGAAATGGCCTATTAATGATTGTGTCCCTGGGATCGCTGGTGGGGGTGCTCCAGTAGTATGGAATGCTAGGTTCACTAATGCATGCTATCTGGTCTTTGTACAACTAGTGTGAAAGCTGTGTTTGCATTCTCAGCAGCACATCAAACTTGTTCCCAGTGAGTGCTGGACTCTGCCAGGGCTGTCCCTGGTCACGATCCTGTTTGTAATATTCATGGACAGGATCTTAAGGGGGGTGTCATGTTCGGGGGCTTAGGGTGGCATCTCTGCTTTTTGCAGATGATGTCATTCTTAACACTAGAACTACCAAGGCAATTATTTTAACCATTTTTCAATTTTGCAATGTAATAACTTTGTTGAAATAAAACCTATATAACTATAATACCCTGACTTTTCTTAAATGTGTATATTTTATTCTAACATTGTTATTTTATTTAAATTACAAAACACAAAATATTTCTAAGGATTTCTACCTTGAATGGCCAAAGTGGTCAAATTGACCATTCGCATTACAGACGGCGTATAATTTCAGCTTTTGCGACTTTTCTCCAGGTTGAAGATGTGCGTCACTGTTGCCTAGCAACTTTTAGGCTAACAGTGATGGCATATAGGCTAATTTTAGTCCTGACAAGACTGAAACTGTGAAATAAAACAAACTAATTAGGCTATAATTTTTGGCGACAGTGACGATGTTTATTATTACCTATCCTAACATAACAGATCCATTTATTCATGGATTATGTTCCAAGTGGTGGCTGCATAGAATTGTTTCCGATTCATGTAATCCAAACATTTACAATAACTCCAGAGTGTTGTAAAGTACAAAAGTCAAAATGTAGCTATTGAAAAAAAGATATATGCAATCATTTCCAAAATTCACAACATGTTTTATCTACTGAAATATTCTGCTTCAGTTCATATTTGTTGGCATAGACTTTCAAATACAACATTTTCACCTTGCTTTCCCGCTTGCCGGACACAAAGTGAGGCTCGCACCTTCGGGAGTGGTCTACGTAGCTCTTACACAATTATATATTACAAAAAATTTCGTAATTGTTAGGGTGATGACATCATAAATATGACGACAGACATTCAAAGCTTCCTTGTAAAACCTCAATAGAAGCTTCGAATGTAAATATGATGTGACAAAAATGGCATTTAGTACAGTCTAGTATGAACGGTCAGAATGACCACTATGGCCATTCTAGTAGTTATAGAATTCCAGTAGTTCTAGTGTTAAGGCTTCATCGGGCTGTGACCTTCAGCGCTTACATGGGTGGTTTGACCTTTCGGGCTGTGACCTTCAGCGCTTACATGGGTGGTTTGACCTTTCGGGCTGTGACCTTCAGCGCTTACATGGGTGGTTTGACCTTTCGGGCTGTGACCTTCAGCGCTTACATGTGTGGTTTGCAGCCAAGTGTGAAGCGTTGGAATGACTGAGTCCATGGTTTCAGCCAGAAAAAGAGTTGATTGCTCAATTCAGGTTTTAGGAGTTATGTGGAGGGATTATATCTCTGGACTGATATGGGAATCCCTTGGGATTCCCCAGGATGAGCTAATCAGGGAAAAGGACAAATGGGCGTCCTTACTCAGTCTACTGCCACCGTGACCCAGTCCTAATCTTAAGCAATGGAAAATGTATGGATACTACGCATGAGTTGTGCAAATGTTTTTAAAAATACACCAGACAAAACAATACCTTTATTTGAATGAGCTGCCTCTGTTTCACCCAGGTTTATTGCAGTTGCAAATCATTAAGAAGCAGTGACAAGCAGTCACTATTACTATTTAAGCTAATAGCATAGATCAAGCTGAAATGTTATCTTGGCTTGTTTTTTTTCGCTCTCTCACTCTCTGACTATTATTTCATTGATCTTTTCCTCTTAACCTCAATAACACATACAGTATAACATAGCACAATACACACAGGACAATTCAAGTTCAGTTCAAAATGGGCATGGAGTTCACTTGCGTTTATATAAAAAGCACTCTTAAGGAGCAGGTTGGATAAACCAAAATGGTGAACTTAGATGATGGCAGCAGTGAAAGAGTTGTCTACTTGTCGTGACCCAGATGAACCAAAGTCTGAGGTAAGTTGTAAATAACTAATACATATAGAAATACCAGGAGAAATCCAAATGTGCCTTGTTTAATTATACATATTATATTTTTAAGGTATTAAGAAAACTGGCAAAAAAGCATCCAAGTGTGATCACTATCATACGTCTTGGTAAATGTGCATGTGTCCTTCTCTGTGCATTTAAAACTTTCACTGGAAATGTTTTTTGTTGTTGTTGTTGTTTTTTTGAGAATTCTAAAGATACCATTTCATTACTTAATACTTATCACTAATATATGTTCTGTTAATTTTAGATGATCCATGCAGTGTCAAAGAGTCTGGAAAGAAAGTGGGATCTCTACTGGGAAACAATGGTTTGAACCTACTTGTGAATAATGCTGCAATCGTGGCAAATGGCTCAATTCAGACCAACCGTGTAGAAGACATGAAAAACTACATTCAACACCAACGTGATAGGACCCTTCATTAAGCATTGTTAAAAGTAAAAAAAAAACAAAAAAAAGAATTGGTCCTTTGAAAGTCATTCAATTATTAAATAATTTTGGTGCGGTTGCCTCCTGGCTAAACATCAAAGCTGGGGCTTTTGTGCCACTGGGACAAAAGTTTGTGACCAGACTATTAAAATGAGTGCTTTGGGTGAAGAACAAGTCATTGGATGTGGCAGAGTTTGCAAGGTTCATGACATTAAACCTAAATGAACCTAAACCAGCCTTTGCTTGTCTCTTATCTTGATCAGAACAGCTAGTGCCAAACACACTGCTGCATCACTAAAATTAGCTACCATTCTGTTTATCAGTCATTTGTTTTTTGCGCTTGCTGCAGGTTGCACTGACTAGTCCGTTTTTCCGATTAGTTAATGTGTTCAGAGTGTGTCAACTAGTAATGGAGTTGACTACTTTTGTAGATGACTACTCAACTAGTACAAATGAGTTGCCATAATGAGCTACAATATGCAGTATAGGCTTAATGCCAACATTCAAAAGTCAGTTTTAATGCTACCTTCATTAAGTATGTGTCAAATATACCTTTAATTCAGAGATGTTGTAATTCTTTCAAATTTTTTTCTCTTTCTTTCTCTTTTATGCAGGAGTACCTACCATATCTACAAACAGCGGCCAAAGCCAGCGGGACACCAGGCATGTCCTGTAATAAAGCAGCTGTCATCAATATTTCCACCGTGGCGGGATCCATGATCAGAATGCCTCCCTTGCACACCCAATTCCCAGTGTTGCCATATGCCATTAGCAAGGTACACCAGAGTACTGCTTGTGCACTAGTTAAACTAGAGCCCATTCAATGCCTGTGATTCACTGATGCCATAAGTTGATGTATATCTCAAATGTTATGTTTGCCTATCAGGCAGGTTGTAACATGCTGACTGTGTTAGCTGCTGAAGAGTTAAAGGCGGGTGAGATCCTCTGCATGGACCCCCTTCACCCAGGATGATTGAAAACTGAAGTGAGTGGAGAAAAAGTGAGTGTAAAGCCTTTGAATCCATGTTAAGTGTAATGCAGCAGGTGCTTTCGATTTCCGCATTGTTTCCACATGATTTTTTGGACCACAGCTTTAACTGTTTCTTTACTGAATTTTGGTCATATCGTTATATCTGTCATGAATCCGGTCTGTGGTTTTCCGTCTGCTCGCCACCAGATGTTACCTTCCAGTTGCATTGACTCTAACACTACACAAACTGTTGCATGTCACTCCGGACTACATTTCCCATCATCCATTGCACTGATTACACATACAGCTGCAACCAATCAAACACCCTACATAAGCCATGGACTTCCTAAATGAACCTAAACCAGCCTGTTTAGCGTTTATCACTCTCCTAGTGATAGCTACTTTACGGAGCCAGTTCCCTGTCATAGTTTCCAGTAGTGGTGGGCAGAGCGAGGCTTCGTGAAACACTGAAACATTCGAAGCAAATGTGCCGAGGCTTCGAAACAATTCGACACCCGTCTCTACGGTGACACCTCGTGGTCATTTTCAAGTATTGCTCTGAAACAGTCTTGATAACAAATCAGTTAAGCGAATTGATGATAACATACTATATGAGTGCTTAACCCCCATCCAGAGAGTTGGGGGAGTGGTTAGTGTGCTCGACTGACATGCTGACATTTCGGGTTTGAATATGTCGCAAGCATATTCATATAATTATAATAAACAATTAAAAGTTGTGTTTTTATTGTTCTGTTCTTGTGATGTGTTGTAACATCGGTCTGACAACTGAATGAACTCTTTGTGAATAAATATGTTATTTTGGTCATGAAAAATGAGCATGAATAAAAGACATCAAGCCACAATGTCTTGCATTTTGTTTTACATATAAAGATTTTTATGTAAAAATATTAATTGTTCTGCTGTTGATGGAAAAATCCTCTCACAAGGGACACTTGTACAAGCTAGGACATACAAATTAGGGACAATTACTGCTCTCTCCTTCAAGTACTTTAGGGGATCATCCCTTCTGGGCAAAAATGCATCTCTTGCGTGGGCCTCCATTATTATGTAATCTATCAATATGAATCTATCAACTATGAAATCCTATCTCTAACTTGTTGTGCTGTCTGTCACTAACTTAGCCTATATGAATGTGTCACTATATCTATCCTAACTATCTATCAATGTCTATAGCCTATCTATCAATATCTTAATAATAACTTTTAATCTAGCCTAAATATAATTCACCAAATTACAGTATAAATGTCACTATATTGCAAAATCTCTCTCCTCTCACGAAAACCCACGAGGAGAAGATGCGTTAACTCCAGTTTGAAACTTTGTGGGGAGTTAGATTGAGACAGATGTGCGATTGTGTGGTTTGTTCCCGACCCTGTCAATCAAACGAACAGACGGGTCTCAAAACACTCGGGAAACGCCCCGATGCTTTGATTCGCCTTAGTCACATGACACGGGTGTTTCGAATCACACATCGGAACAGTGTTTCGAAACATCGTGCTTCGGGATCTCGACACCGTGTCGAAACGTCAGTTTCGCATCAGCCATCCCTAATTTCTCTCTTGTTTTGTCGTTTGGACTCGAATGTTTGCCCCTTGCCTGGATGATTGCATGTTTTTGGATTACCCGTTTGCCTCTGGATTACGTTTGCTGTCGTTTGACCCACGCCTGTATATGGATTACTCTTTTGTCTTGCCCTCAATATACCTGTTTGCCATTGTCTGACCCTTGCCTGTTTCATACCCTGTCTTTGAATAAAGCTTCGCATTTGGATCCGCTTCACAGAAACTCTTCCTTCCACTGCAGCAGCCATGTCATTCTCCATTCACATATCAATACTGCAACGTTGAGTATCTGCCGATACCAATGCTAATCTGATACCGGTTTTGTTTTTTTCTTGATTGTTAATGCAAAAATTGGACTGGATTTTGATGCCAGATGATTGTGTTTGTGTGAACAGGCCTTTAGCCCTGCAATGTACTATACATCCATCCAGAGTATTTTCCTGCCTGAGAGGTTGTGATAGGCTCCAACATCCCCCCAAACAATTTGAAAAATGGATAGATGGATTAATGTTAGTAAACTACATGTATGTTTTTATTTTCACTAGGCACCACTTGAACCAAAAGAAAGTGTGGAGGGGATGCTGCATGTCATTGGCAGCCTTACTGAGAAGCAGCACGGTGGATTATTTGACTACACTGGAGAAACAATTTCCTGGTAAATCAGAAGAAATATATAGTTCAGTCATAAAACTCTAGATGGTGCAGGCTGACGGATTGTTAATGTAACTGATGATATTCAGAGAGTTAAAAGACTTGGCACAAGCTGATTGGTTCATGCTGCATATGCAGCCAATGAGCTTACTGCCTTGCAGTTATATGGCTGGCTAGCATTCACTTGAGATTCCTGCCGTGCGCGTTCAGAGTTTCTCTGAACTCAACAGCTAGATAAGTAAACGGTCTTCACTCTGATTTCAGTGCATTATTGCATTCGTCAGATTTACATTTTTAACCTAGTAAACATACAAGTTGTACAACTACACACAGGTTATTTACGTGAGGAGTAATTACTAAGCATGTATTGTTCATATAACAGCAGTAGCATTAGCAGCAGCAGCAAGCAGTTTTCCTAGTTCATGTGAGAATACAGCGTCAAGCATCGCAGATTTAGAACAGTAAAGTGAATTGGGGATTACCTTATTTGCCTGAAATCTCCAATGCTTTTAATATCTTCTGTGGGCATTAATTTTTACATTAACCGCGAACAGATTCCTTTCAGGTGCACTGTTTGCAGTTGGCGTTTCACAGTTGTTCACAGTTTTAAGTCAAGGTGAACCCGTATAACTGTCTTTCATAAACGTCATACTGTCAACAGCCTTACCTATTTAACCATAACAACTTAATGAGCAGCAGAAAATAATATACCCGCTCATACGTGTACTCGTGCCGCATTGCAATGCACTCAGAAGAGGGAGCGCTCATTCTTAAAGGGGCCACATCTCTATTTCACTCGTTACCTTGGTTCAGCGATAGTGAAGAGTTTATTATAAAAGTCATGTTTAGTGATAGTTTAAAGATA
>NW_015551047.1:467131-479065 GCF_001515605.1 Sinocyclocheilus anshuiensis
TAATAGTAGGACACTCTTAAACTGGAATTTACTATTTGTGTGTTCAGTTGGGCTTACAGCAATTATAGTACTTTCATGGACCGTAGTAGCAGTATCATAGAATTCAGATTGCGTTATTAGCGAATTGTTAATAGCAGTATGCATAGCAAATCAAGTCAAATTATTACTGTTATTTATAGCAGCGGCAGCAGAAAGTATCTGGTTGCATGACATTACAGTGATAACACATGGGGTATGTAAGTATTTAAAATGGAAATAGGCTTTTATTACTTTGTTTATTTAACATGGCGTACAGAGATTTTGTGAACTCTTTAAAGCGAAATAGGCATTATTTGTTTGCGTTTCATTGTTTAATAAAGACGCTTATGTACTTTCTAAGTACTTTCATGCAGCTGTAGCAGCAGTATGCATAGCTATTCAGATCGCAATATTTAACGAATTTAATAGCAGCAGAATGGCATAGCAAATTCAGATGCAATGTTAGAAATAATATTAGCAGCAGTCTGCATAGCAACCAATTATTATTGCTAATATAGCAGGGGCAGCAGAAAGTACTTTAGTTGCATGAAATTTCAGTGATAATGCATGGATGGGCTACAGCAATTCTAGTATACTTTCATGGAGTGTAGCAGCAGTATCCATAGAACTTCAGATTGCGTTATTAGCGAAGTATTAATAGCAGTATGCATAGCAAATCAAATTATGCGTTTAGTTGCGGCAGCAGTAGGTAGACCATAGTTTATATTTATATTTATTCATTTTGCAGATGCTTTTATCCAAAGCAACTTACAATTGCTGAAGTTTCAGTGACTAAAAAATGGATGGTATGTGAACTCCTCAAGTGAATAGGCATCATTTGCGTTTCGTTTATTTAAAAGGGGCTTATAACAATTCTGCTGTAGCAGCAGTATGCATAGTTATTCAGATCGTATGTAGCGAATTTAATAGCAGCAGCATGCATAGCAAATTCATATGCAATGTTAGAAATAATATTAGCATCAGGAAGTCAAATTATTGTTGCTAATAAAGCAGCGGCAGCAGAAAGTACTTTAGTTGCTTGAAATTTCAGTGATAACGCATGGGGTAAGTAACTCTTTAAAGTGAAATACGCATTTTATTTATTTGCTTATTTAACCGGGCTTACAGTAGATTTTGTGAACTTTTCAAAAGCGAAAAAAGGCATTATTTGATTGCATTTGCTTGTTAATAAAGACGCTTATAGCATTTTGTGCAGCTGTAGCAGCAGTATGCATAGCTATTCAGATCGCTAGTTTAGTGAATTTTAATAGCAGCAGCATAAGTGAAAGAAGCATTAATTGGTTGTGTTTGGCTATTTAATAAAGGGGCAGTAGCAAAGTACTTTTGTGCAGCAGTATGCATAGCTATTCAGATCGCATGTTAGCAAATTTTATAGCATGCATAGTAAATTCAGATGCAAGGTTAGAAATAATATTAGCAGCAGCATGCATAGCAAGTCAAAGTATTGAAATGTTAGTGAATACTATCAATAGCAGCAGTAGCAGAAATTTTGTTGCCTTGGCCGTATCGCACTGCATACATTGCAGACAGCTTTACCTATCGTAACGGGACTATTGACTTTGTCATGTGCCGCTCGTGTCTGGCATAGACACCGCATTAGAGTAAAATAGGCATTCTCCTAGCTACTTATATGCCTAATTAATGGAGCTCTCAGCAGTTCAGTCTCTTGTGCAGTAGCAGCAGCTTGCATAGGCATTAATTCATCGAGATTTTTCTCAGCAGCAGCATGCACAGCATTTCTATGTTGCGAATTTTAATTTGGACACAATTAATATAAAAGCAGACAACTGCATTTAAATAAAGTCACTGTAGTATCTTTCTCAAGGCCATCTAGGAACGAGCCATGCATTTAGCAATGATGTGTTCATACAATACAAACATTATTGTTCTTAATATGCAATATACATATTTTAAATTTTCAAAATAAATGAGCAGCTGCTTTTTAGGCAGAATTAGTCCTGGGCATATGACACCACAACTACAGGGTGGAGCAGTACATATATCTTGGCAATAGATCTGCTTGTTCTGGGGGTTTTTATCTTTTATATTCCTTCTGCATCATAGGGATGATTCTAAGCATATTATTGTATAGCAGCAGCATACATATTTAATTGTTTTGTTTCTTCTTCCAGCTTTGTTGGGGGGTTATTTTATATGCTATTTGTGCAGCAGCAGTATGTCTTAAATACTCACGGCACCGTATTGCCATATGCATTGGCAGTAGCAAGTTCCTGTATTTGCTTGCTGCAGCAGCAATAATCTACAACTACAGCAATAACCAACAGCAGCAGCAATTCAGCAGCAGCGTAGCAGATCTGTTCCGCCAAGACCACATTGTCATATCCATCACCATGCTAAAATCTTCAGAGAGTTGTCATGATTGAACTATATATAAGTGGTCATGAAAGTCATTCAATGTCTTTTGAACATCATAAAATATAGAAAATCAAACAGCTTTTAAAATAACTTTTTGTGTAATCATGATAGATGTAAACATGTGAAAAAATTATTTTGGCCAAGCTCAGGCAAATAAAATTAAGTATTTATGAAACAAACTTATTATTAACGGAATACCAAAATTATTCAACCTGTTATGTAAAATTGAAGAACAGTTTAAAAGACTTGTGAATGTATGGGAAAAGTGTACATTATCTTAGAATCCCTTTGTCCATTTAAAAGCTTCTCTGGTAATAAATATATGTCAAGTCAAGTCAAGTCACCTTTATTTATATAGCGCTTTTAACAATACAGATTGTGTCAAAGCAACTGAACAGCATTAATTAGGAAAATAGTGTGTCAATAATGCAAAATGACAATAGTAAACACTAATTTTTCAGTTAAAGACAGAGATATGTGCACTATTTGGATAAAAGTACTGGGAAACACTTCTTAATTTTTGAATTCAGGTGTTTCAATCAGACCCATTGCTATAAAGTAAAGTGGTGTATGGGTTGGTTTAAGTGTTGGGTAAGTGGTCAGCAGTGTACGGGGTCAATTTGATTACTATAAGGGAACACGATTCAATCTGTTTATATTGCATTGTTTTGATAAATGATATTAAATTAATTATTTATAAATATTTACAAATTATGAATAGTCTCAACTTTAGATTGGGTACTGCAAAAACATGAACAAATGATTAATAAATGATTTGTAAAGATGTGAAAATAGGGTGAATTCCGGTCATCTGGGACACTTTTTGGAATCAAAATTACTGCTCATGAAGGTACTAATGATTAGTAAATGTTTATAAACATTTACAATTGATGAATAGTTTCCACTTTAGATTGGGTACTGCAAAAACATTAAACAAATTATTAATACATAATTTAAGATGTGCAAATAGTAGAAGTCTACACAACAAACAAAGACCAAATGTATGACCTTTACAGACTGTGATTATGAGTTAATGAATATATTAACATGAATAGTTTGTGAAGTGCTGAAAATGACTAATTAAGCTATATTTTCACATTTGTAAATGTAAAAATGAGCATTAGCTAATATGTGAACTGAAGTTTAATGACATTTGTAAGAATTCAAAAGTACATTAGCAAATAAACTTGTAATCATTGTATAATTTCTGTTAAAATCATTTGTAGATTTTTAAAACGCATTGAAAGTTTAATGACGTTTGTAAACATTAACTAATGATCCGTTAAGCATTATATAATGTTTGTTAATGATTTATTAATGAAGCTTTTAATCACTGTAAACCATCTGTCAAAATCATTTGAAGATTTAAAAAAAAAATGCATGATCATATGAATTGAAAGATTGGTGAGAATGGTGACATTTGTAAGCATTTCAATTTACATTAAATAATGATCTGTTAATCATTTTGTAATGTTTAATAAGTTTATTAGTTAACATTAACAAGCACATTATCTCATATTTCTAGATATGTGAATATATATTAATGATTATTTAAACATTATATAATGTTTGTTAATGATTTATAACTGAAAGTTATTATAAAGTGTTACCAAAAAACATTTGAATTAGACTTTTTTCTAAACTTTTGTTCAATTAAACTTTGCCCCCATCAACCACTGTCATTTATTCAAACACAGCAGTCAGAATAAACCCCAAGAAAAATATAATTTGCTTTTGAAGTGTACTTCATAGTTTACCCGGTTACACTGACATTATAAAATTATTGTTAAAATGCTTAACAAGGTGGACAAAATTATAACAGGTTTGTAATACACTACTTAAATTATTTCTTCTTCTTCTACTACTACTACTACTACTACTACTACTACTATGTATAATCTCACTGTCCACTCTAAGTCTTCTGATTATCACCAAAGTCAGTCATTGCACCATGTTTGAACATTGACTATTGTAAGGAAAAACGATAAATGTGTCTTGTTTGAAGTAAAATATTATTATATACAGCATATTATCTTTCTGTAAAGCATCCGAGTAGTTACATACATGTCACTGTGATTGAGTGATTGTTCCCTGGAAAGAAAAAAACACATACTGGACAACATGCATATTGTAAAATAAAAATCAAGTAAAATAAAAATCAAGAGCTTGTGGAATTTTGCATATTGTAAAATAAAAATCAAGAGCTTGTGGAAAATTAATTTCAGCTACTATGCAGGAGTATGCAAATGTATTTTTAAGTACACCAGGCAAAAAGATTTGAAAATATTTTACTAATTTGGTTTTCTGTACAGTCTTTCAGAGACTGCACCTTTATTTAAAAGAGCTGCAACTGTTTATTACACTTGCAAATCATTAACAAGCAGAGAAGAGCAGTCACTGTTAATATTTGAGCTAACAGCAGAGATCAAGCTGTTTTCTAGATGACTCTGTATTGTGCTGCATCATACTGTTTGTGTTATTGAGGTTAAGAGGAAAGGATAAATGACATGAATAGTCAGAGAGAGAGAGAATTACTCTCGCTCTCTCTCTCTTTCTCTCTCTGACTAGTCATGTCATTTATCTTTTCCTTTTAACCTCAATAACACAAACAGTATGATGCAGCACAATATGCACAGCACAAACCAGTACAAAATGGGCGTGGTGTTCACTTGGGTTCTCATAAAAAGCACTTCAAAAGAGCAGGTTGGATGACCCAGACTGATGAACTTAGAACATGGCAGCAGTGAAAGCATGCAATATCTTGATCACCGGAGCCAACCGGGGCTTGGGCTTAGAAACTGTTAAGCAACTCTTGGAGAACTCCTGTCAAAAACATATTTTTGCTACCTGTCGTGACCCAGATGGACCAAAGTCTGAGGTGAGTTGTAAATAATTAAACAAATAGAAACACCAGGAGAAATCCTAATGTGCCTTGTTTAATTATGCATTTTATCTTTCTTAAGGCATTGAGAGAACTGGCGAGAAAGCATCCAAGTGTGATCACTATCATACGTCTTGGTAAATGTGCATGTGTCCTCCTTTGTGTATTTAAGACTTTAACTAGAATGTTTTTTGGGGAATTTCAAAGAGATTTTTAGTGTGTTTTTTTATATTATTCCATTTCACTGCTTAACACTTTAGGACTAATATTTGTTCTGCTACTATTAGATGTTGATGATCCGTGCAGTATCAAAGAGTCTGCCAAAAAAGTGGGATCTCTACTGGGAAACAATGGTTTGAACCTGCTTGTGAATAATGCTGCAATCGTGGCAAGAGGCACAATTCATACCAGTCGTGTTGAAGACATGAAAAACACCTTTAACACCAATGTTATAGGACCCTTATTAATCATTAGGGTAATGTAGTATTCACTGCTAAGAGCTCTAAAACAAAAAATTTCCCATTGTAAGTCATTAAAGGGATACTCCACCCCAAAATGAAAATGTTGTCATTAATCACTTACCCCCATGTTGTTCCAAACCCGTAAAAGCTTTGTTTGTCTTCGGAACACAATTTAAGATATTTTGGATGAAAACCGGGAGGCTTGTGACTGTCCCATTGACTGCCAAGTAAATTACACTGTCAAGGTCCAGAAAAGTATGAAAGACATCGTCAGAATAGTCCATCTGCCATCAGTGGTTCAACAGTAACGTTATGAAGCGATGAGAATACTTTTTGTATGCGAAGAAAACAAAAATAACGACTTTATTCAACAATTCGTCTCTTAGGGGAAGAACTGCTTTTTTTTATCAGTAGTAGTAGTAGTATGAAGTAATGGAGTTGATCTGTTTTCTAGATGACTACTCAAGCAGTCTCCCTCTGTGCTGCTACCTGTTGTGGTAGGGTTGCTTGTTTGTCTCAGTGACTCTCTGGAGCTGTGCTGGTGGGGGCCAAGCCCCAGGTTAGGGTGGCCATATGTGCCATTTATACGGGACATGTCCTGGCCAGGATTTTTATATTGCCTAAAACATCCAAAGTAGTTTGACAAATAACATGCAGGCATTGTACATAATCGACCAATCATGGTGTGTGAGAAGGTGGGATCTACAGAGAAAATCAAAGCGATGCAAATACGCGCACGTGTAAGGTGTGTTTGTTCGTTCGTTCGACTTGAAGCGTCGCTGCGCAGACCGATCATTGAATGACATCAAAGTACCGCAAGAGGGATTCAAAAGCATAAGGAGCCGTCTGCTCTGCTCTCGCGAATGTCATACAACGATTGATCTGCACAGTGCAAACAGCCCAAACCTGGATATTTTAGGCAATATCGAAATCCTGGCAAGGACGCGTCCAGTAAAAATGGCCCGTATGTTAATATTTGAGCTAACAGCAGAGATCAAGCTGTTTTCTAGATGACTCTGTATTGTGCTGCATCATACTGTTTGTGTTATTGAGGTTAAAAGGAAAAGATAAATGACATGACTAGTCAGAGAGAGAAAGAGAGAGAGAGCGAGAGTAATTCTCTCTCTCTCTGACTATTCATGTCATTTATCCTTTCCTCTTAACCTCAATAACACAAACAGTATGATGCAGCACAATATGCACAGCACAAACCAGTACAAAATGGGCGTGGTGTTCACTTGGGTTCTCATAAAAAGCACTTCAAAAGAGCAGGTTGGATGACCCAGACTGATGAACTTAGAACATGGCAGCAGTGAAAGCATGCAATATCTTGATCACCGGAGCCAACCGGGGCTTGGGCTTAGAAACTGTTAAGCAACTCTTGGAGAACTCCTGTCAAAAACATATTTTTGCTACCTGTCGTGACCCAGATGGACCAAAGTCTGAGGTGAGTTGTAAATAATTAAACAAATAGAAACACCAGGAGAAATCCTAATGTGCCTTGTTTAATTATGCATTTTATCTTTCTTAAGGCATTGAGAGAACTGGCGAGAAAGCATCCAAGTGTGATCACTATCATACGTCTTGGTAAATGTGCATGTGTCCTCCTTTGTGTATTTAAGACTTTAACTAGAATGTTTTTTGGGGAATTTCAAAGAGATTTTTAGTGTGTTTTTTTATATTATTCCATTTCACTGCTTAACACTTTAGGACTAATATTTGTTCTGCTACTATTAGATGTTGATGATCCGTGCAGTATCAAAGAGTCTGCCAAAAAAGTGGGATCTCTACTGGGAAACAATGGTTTGAACCTGCTTGTGAATAATGCTGCAATCGTGGCAAGAGGCACAATTCATACCAGTCGTGTTGAAGACATGAAAAACACCTTTAACACCAATGTTATAGGACCCTTATTAATCATTAGGGTAATGTAGTATTCACTGCTAAGAGCTCTAAAACAAAAAATTTCCCATTGTAAGTCATTAAAGGGATACTCCACCCCAAAATGAAAATGTTGTCATTAATCACTTACCCCCATGTTGTTCCAAACCCGTAAAAGCTTTGTTTGTCTTCGGAACACAATTTAAGATATTTTGGATGAAAACCGGGAGGCTTGTGACTGTCCCATTGACTGCCAAGTAAATTACACTGTCAAGGTCCAGAAAAGTATGAAAGACATCGTCAGAATAGTCCATCTGCCATCAGTGGTTCAACAGTAACGTTATGAAGCGATGAGAATACTTTTTGTATGCGAAGAAAACAAAAATAACGACTTTATTCAACAATTCGTCTCTTAGGGGAAGAACTGCTTTTTTTTATCAGTAGTAGTAGTAGTATGAAGTAATGGAGTTGATCTGTTTTCTAGATGACTACTCAAGCAGTCTCCCTCTGTGCTGCTACCTGTTGTGGTAGGGTTGCTTGTTTGTCTCAGTGACTCTCTGGAGCTGTGCTGGTGGGGGCCAAGCCCCAGGTTAGGGTGGCCATATGTGCCATTTATACGGGACATGTCCTGGCCAGGATTTTTATATTGCCTAAAACATCCAAAGTAGTTTGACAAATAACATGCAGGCATTGTACATAATCGACCAATCATGGTGTGTGAGAAGGTGGGATCTACAGAGAAAATCAAAGCGATGCAAATACGCGCACGTGTAAGGTGTGTTTGTTCGTTCGTTCGACTTGAAGCGTCGCTGCGCAGACCGATCATTGAATGACATCAAAGTACCGCAAGAGGGATTCAAAAGCATAAGGAGCCGTCTGCTCTGCTCTCGCGAATGTCATACAACGATTGATCTGCACAGTGCAAACAGCCCAAACCTGGATATTTTAGGCAATATCGAAATCCTGGCAAGGACGTGTCCCGTAAAAACGGCCCATATGGTCATCCTACACTGGTAGGTTCAACCAAGCCGGCCAGGTCCCAGGGTAGAGGCCAGACCAAAGGTAGCACCTGGTCCTCCAGGCTGGGGGTTGGGTGTAGGACTAAAAATTCCATCCTATAAAATCTATATTGTTATGGAAACATCATAATGCCTTATGTGCCACTAGGGTTGAAGAGGGGTAATTAAGTAAGCCAAGCAGTACAATTGAGTTGCCAGAATAAGTTACAATATGCAGTAGACTTGATGCCAATAGTCAAAAATCATTTTAATGCTACCTTCATGATGTAATTCTTTCTCTTTCTTTTATGCAGGAGTACCTACAATATCTACAAACAGCAGCCAAAGCCAGCGGGACACCAGGCATGTCCTGTAATAAAGCAGCTGTCATCAATATCTCCTCTGTTGCGGGATCCATGACCAGAAAGCCTTCCAACCACATCCAGTCCACAGTGTTGCCATATTCCATGAGCAAGGTACACCAGAGTCCTACTTTTTGCACTGGATTCAATACATTGCCCTTTATGTATGTCCATGTATAACACTGATGCTATGTATGTCAGGCAGGTTTTAACACGCTGACTGTGTTAGCTGCTGAGGAGTTAAAGGCGGATGAGATCCTCTGCATGGCCCTTCACCCAGGATGGGTGAAAACTGAACTGGGTGGAGAAAAAGTAAGTGCAGATCCCTTGAATCCATGTTAAGTGTAATGCAGCAGGTGCTTTTGATTTCTGTATAGTTTCTGTCAAACATATTTTTTCACTATTTATCAAGTTTTGTTCATGTCATATTGTGGCTATTCCAGTCAAGTTATTAACATTTTGTTACACCAAATTTGCATGAAATCGGAAAATGAGTGTGTGACAGCACTACCTACTGGCCAAAGTGTAGTGCAGCAGCGTAGCACAGCATTTCATTAGCATGCTAACTTGTCATTTGTGCTTTACCCTCTCTTTTCTCTCTCTTGCTCCAACTTTTATGAGTCCATCAGAGAACTCTAATACGTTAGCATCAACAGTCACAGTGAATCATGGCTGCTTCTATGTTGCTGTCACTTGCACTGCTTGCCACATGTTTAATGTAGTCTTCTATGTCAGTGATGAGGAATTTACATGTGATTAATGCAGGGAAATAGTCATGCAGCCAGAGAACATTTCAGAAATCGAGACATGCATCCAAAGTTTAATTGAGGACAGTAAAAATGCAAGGGCTTTTGATATGGCTTTGGATGTGACTAGCTTAGCGAATCATGTACATTGTTCAGTTCCAGTTGCAGAGCTGGCGCAGCAGGGTGACTGTGGAGCAGCATAGTTGCGGGACAAAACACCGCTCTCCTGTTCCCACCAGAACTTCACACAGTTTCTTCCCACTGTGTAACCCTGAACACTTTTATTAGCTGCACCCAATGAAAAGCACCCTAGTTGTCAGCAGAGGTGGGCATAAATACATGAAAATGTATTTAAAATAAAAATACTGTGTGGAAATTTTTTATTAAATACAAATACAAAATACTGTGTGGAAAAATTTATTTAAACACAAATACAGTATTTTGTATTTTGAAAGTACACAAAATACATGTGAAATTGGCCATCCAGTGCAGGTATCCCTATAGGCTGAAACCTATCTGGACCTAGTCTGAATGCAAAAAAAAAAAACCTTCACAAACTTCTCACAAATCGATTGTTTGCCAAACTACTTCCTCTCACCACTGCTTTCTGATGGTTTGGAGAACAATTACTATGAGTCGCCCCCTGTCGTTTCACAGAATTATATAAGAGCGAGCACATCAATTATAAAAGCCTCGTCCACTTAGGGAGGAGCGCGCAGCCAGCAGGTACGCGCCGTAGAGCCAGGTGAAAGAGTGGCATTTTCGATGATGTAGGATGTATAGACACTGACCCAATTTTCATAATTTCGGCTCTGTATGCCACCAGAACAGAAATTATTTTTATTAAAAATAAAAGGTAACGCTTTAGATTACAACCCGCAAAGAACTAAGTATACTCAATTTACGGTGTACGTTTCTGTAATTATAGTGTACCTATAAAGAACGCACGTGTAGGTATAATACGTTTGGGTAATAAGGGGATAACAACTAGATATGCAACCTGCAAAGAACTGCGTAAGTAAACTGAAGTTACAGCGTAACTTTTTTGTAATTACCTATTCAGTACCTCCGTGTAGGTATAGGGGAATAATATGTGACGTTTGGGGAATAAAGGGGTAACAACCTGTAAAATTACAAATAATTTATACTGTAAGTATTTTGAAACTAAGGGGTACCTATTGTATATTACGTGGTATGTATATGGCCTAAACAACAATCTTATGTTTGGGAGTGATTTACAAAGAGGATATACTTATAATTTTATATTGGTATTTTATAGGCCTAGGTATTTTTTAACCATGGGGTACATTTCCTAATATTAAAGGATACATGATGGAGATTACTGAACAACAAAACTGGACATCTAGTGAAATGAGTTAATGAGTTTCTGCTATGATTTATAATTCATGACTCACGAGTCTACTTGAAAGCTTATTCATCGATCTCAGCAAATTCACACCAGCAACTTCCCAACACCACTATCACCAAATAACTTTGCATGATATACCATCAAGGTTCAGTGCAGCTTAAAACAAGCGTACCTCTTTCCAGCTGTTCGCAGAAAAAAATAAATGATACAACATTTGTATTTCCGTGGATGTATAGGCTACTGTGATGTTTTTATAGCCATCAAACAATTAAATTAAAACTAGTGCAATATTTTTCTGTTTTTTTATTACTGTGCAAATATACATTTGTTCTGTGTTTAAGTCACACTTGTTCCTCCCTTGTTCCATGTAGTTACAGTGTAAATACAACATTTGTGGGCTGTAATTTAAAGTGGTGCTTGTTACCTCCTTGTTCCATGTAGTTACAGGGTAAGTGGCTCCAACAAAGGCAACAGATAATAAAAGATTACAATTTATTACACCAGTTCAGGAAAAAAGCAAAGCAACTCTATACTTATACAGCTCATACAGTTAAACCAAATTCTTTTTAAAAGCTTGTTTAAGAACAAGTTGCTTTGCTTTTTTCCTGAACTGGTGTAATAAATTGTAGTCTTTTATTATCTGTTGCCTGTGTTATTACTGGATATATAATGTATGTATGTATGACCCAGAGGTGTGACCAAGTCGTTGTTTTGCAAGTCACAAGTCTCGAGTCTTTGCATTCAATTCTCGAGTCAAGTCCCAAGTCAAGACAGACAAGTCCCAAGTCAAGTCCCGAGTCAAGACAGACAAGTCCCAAGTC
>NW_015551047.1:479488-487231 GCF_001515605.1 Sinocyclocheilus anshuiensis
TATAGTTATATATATATATATATATATATATATTCAATGCTCATTTTGTGAAAGAAACACTTCTTCAAATTATATTTAAAATTATCACTAGGCCTATTGTCGCTTGCCTACTTCAGTCATTAGGCCTAATGTGCATTTTTTTTTCAAATGAAATTATAGCTAAATGGTTTGCATTGATTAATTTTAAATCTAGATTAAATCAAGGTTTATCTAATAATTCTGTTGCACCGCTTTTCACGAGCGGAGATAGCTATATACGAATCGTGTCTTTTTTCTTTTGTTTCTTATCTCGGTTCTTTTGTCATAAGTTATGCTATTACTCCATTAATTTATACTAGCATATACTGTATATCCAGCGCTCCCTGAACGCAGTCTCTGGCTTTTTGCCAGTCAAGCACGCTGCAGGGACACATCTATAACGACTCTGATCTGATCATAAAGTCTTTCCGAGTCACAGGGCTCAAGTCCAAGTCAAGTCTCGAGTCATGTGACTCGAGTCCACACCCCTGGTATGACCTACTGTATAAACAATTGTTTCAGAGCAATTTGTTGGAGCCACTTACCCTGTAACTACATGGAATAAGGGGGAACAAGCACCACTTTAAATTACATAATAATAATAATAATAATAGTAGTAGTAGTATAAAACAATTATGTTTCCAAAAGTAAGAATAAACTACTAATTCAAGTAATATTTTCAGTCATCTTATACAAAGTGAGCCATCCTACTTTTAAAATCACTTGCTATGACAACTAATAAAAAGTTTATCACGAAATTCTTGCAAAACTCTAAAAAAACATTATTGAAAGAAAATTTGGACGTTTCATATCATAATAAAATAAATTATTACACGATTATGGTCTCCGGTCCCGTTAATAAAAAATCTGACTACACTGCATTAATCTCTTACACTGCATCTCTGTTGTTTATGATGAATTCAGTGTCTGCACATACACCGCTTTTATTATTATTGCAGCTTAGATGTTCAAATAGCTGCAGTACTCCGACTTTGCCACAAGGAAAAGTGCGTATGCCTGCTCAGACCCTGACGTGGCGGTAAGTACTTTTCCACGTCAAAGACCGTTTTTATAAATATGAACGTTGCCGTGGATTTTAGCGTACGCACACTCTAAGATCAAATCTGTGCATACGCACATTTTATAAATGAGGCCCCAGGAGATTGACCTTCAAAAACTCCTGGGTTGCTTTTGCTGTATGTTTTGGGTCAACATCTATTTGTACTATGAAGCGCAGCCCAATCAACTTTGCTCCATTTGACTGAATCTGGGCAGAGAGTATATCCCTATACACTTCAGAATTCATCCGGCGGCTTCTGTCTTCTGTCACGTCATCAATAAACACCAGTAACCCAGTGCCACTGGAAGCCATGCATGCACATGCCATCACACTGCTACACCATGTTTCACAGAAGCCTAACCATTGTCTGTTTCACTTGTATGGAGAGCTCCTTTGACCGCATGATGCGGGGTTCACAGCAACAGCTTCCAAATGCAAATGGCACACTTAGAATCAACTCCAGACCTTTTATCAGCTTAACTGATGTAGGAATAGCGAAAGAATAGCCCATGCCTGTCCATGAAACAGCTTTTGAGTCAATTGTCTAATTACTTATGGTCCCTTGAAAAAGGTGGGAGGTACATATTAAAGAGCTGTAATTCCTTATCCTTTCCTCCAATTTTGATGAGAATTATCCTCAAATTAAAACTCAGAGTGTGCACTTTAAGCCCATATTCATTATATAACTGTAACTTGAATATGTTTTGGTCAGTGCCTAAAATAATAAAAATTGTGCCTGTGTCCAAATATATATGGACCTGACTGTAGGTGTAGTGCAAGCTCTGGTGAAAAGTGACAAAAGGCAGAAGCATATGGGAGAGAGCAAAACAAAACACTGGTCACGAATTCGAAGTACAAAATGAGGATTTGTAACGAAAAATGTTGGATTTCGATATATTTTAATTTCCTTTCGCGGTATACTGCACTTATAATAAGTGCGAATGCACCAAGCACATCACACTTTATTACTCATTCGTTTATGCTTCTTTTTCCACTCCAGTGTTCCAATAATTCCTGCCCAATAAAAGCTGCACAGATATAGTTTCTTACCCCAATAGGCCTATTTACGTAAGTGATTTAGAAAAAGTTAAATCGATCCACACTTTATATCATCATAACCATATGTATTGTCATATCACCCAGCCCTAACGTACACTAATGCTTTAAACACATTTGAGAAGTTAGTTGATAAAAAACAACAACCGATTAACTATCAAATTGGCTAATGCTATTTTTCTTTTCTACTTTTATTCTTTCATGATAACTGAAGGCAAATCTGAATGATGCACTATTTTAACTTTATTCAACAAGTACCTACAGTTGACCATGACATCATCACCTTATCTTATTCCAAAAATGTCGCTTATGCAATGCTGAATGGAGTTGTACAGCTGCAGCTCACGTGCATGAATGTTGGAGTTGAGGAGAGGGGGCTCTTCTGAACTAGTTGATGCACGAAATCAGCACCTTGATAAAGAGGTTGACTGGCACAAAGTATTTTATGTATTTTGAAAATACAAAATTACTAATCTTAAATGTATTTAAATACAAATTATATTTTTTTTTCCAAAGGCATAAAAATACAAAATACTATTTTGTATTTCAAATACGTATTTTAAATACATGTATCTGAAATACTGCCCACCCCTGGTTGTCAGGAATTCTATTATTTGGAACGTGAAAATGGAGATACCAACCAGCACAATGTTTACCGGGAGCCAGAGCTCATGTCATCTTGGCAAATTTAAAAAAGGCTGGCTAAAGCTATACGTAAATTCAGTAAGATTGTTATCCATGTTGGCACTAATGATGTCTGTCTTCGTCAGTAGGAGATCACTAAAAATAACATTAAAGAGGTGTGTGAACTTACAAATACGATGTTCGACACTGTAATATGCTCTGCCCCCCTGCCCACTTACTGTGGTGATGGGATACATAGCAGACTGCCGTCATTGAATGGCTGGATGTTTAAGTGCTGCCCGCAGAGCAATATAGGTTTCATAGACAATTTGATGTTTTTGGGGCAGACCTGACCTGTTGAAAAGACATGGTCTTCATCCCTCTTGGGGTGGTGACACTCTCCTCTCTAGAAATATGGCATATAGTTTTAGTGTTAATACTTAATTAAATTTTTTATGCATTATATTCCAGGTCTTCTGAAGATATTTGATAGCTTTGAGGAACAAACAGTACAATAAGTTGCTGAATTTAAGCTCACAGAAAGTCTTCCCTCCACTACAACAGCCATGTCAATTCTGCAACTTTGATCATCTGTCGATACCAATGCCAATCCAGTACCAGTTTTTTTTTTTTTTCTTGATCAGTGTTCTTGATAATGCAAAAATTGGACTGGATTTTGATGTCAAAAATGTGTTTGTGTGAACAGGCCTTTAGCCCTGCAATGTACTGAAGCCATGTGTTATGTATCCGGTCCATGAACTTCCGTCTGCTAGCCATCAGAGGTCACCCTTTCCATTTTCATTGACTCTCGCACTATACACGTTACGTATCCGGTCCATGAACTTCCGTCTGCTAGCCATCAGAGGTCACCCTTTCCATTTTCATTGACTCTCGCACTACACACTGTTGCATAGCACCCCGGACTACATATCCCATCATTCATTGCAGTGATTGCACACAGCACTGATTGCACACAGCACTGATTGCACACAGCTGTTTCATATCACTCACTCACTATTTAACACTCACTCTGATCCCTTCCCGCCGCCGAGTATTGTTTGGCGCTTATCATTTGATAGCTACACTACAGAGCCCTCGTTAATTCACCCTGCCTTAGCCTAGTCTTGCCTTGTCTGTTTTCTCAGTTTCTGATCCTTGCCTGGTTTCCTGGATTTATCCCTTTAGTCTTGCCCCTTTGATTCTGTTCGCCGTTCGTTGACCTTCGCTAGCCCTAGGATTATTCTTGTGTCTTGCCCGCCATATACCTGTTTGCCATTGTTCAACCCTGCCTGTGTTTCTGACCTCTCTGCCTAATAAAGCTTGCACATGGATCCGCATGTCTCACGTCTTGTCAGCCCCGTAACAGAATACTCGGCCACACAAGCATCCAGCAGCTTCTCTAAAGGACTCTGGCCAGGTATGGACACAGCTATAATGCTATTAGCTCTCGAGCAGGGCACACGATCGCTTGAGAGTTATATTCAAGAGTATCTAGACATTGCTTATTACTCTGATTTCCCGGATTGTGTGTTGATAGACTTTTTCTGTGAGGGCATTAATCAGCCACTAAAGTCTAAACTCATTCACGAGGGTCCACGTTCATCTCTAAGTCAGTTTATGGACTATGCTCTGCTGTGTGTTAACTCTTCATCCACTGTGGGTGTCGCGGAGGAGGAATGCGAAACCGCGTCTGTGACTGAAATGGCGGCCGCACCGGAACGCGCTCTGGATCCGCATGTCTCACGTCTTGTCAGCCCCGTAACACCATGAGTGGTCGGGATAGGCTCCAGCAAAAAGTCTACACAGGGCAAGCAATTTGGAAAATGAATAGATGGATTAATGTTAGTGAACTATGTTTTTATTTTCACTAGGCACCACTTGAACCAAAAGAAAGTGTGGAGGGGATGCTGCGTGTCATTGGCAGCCTTACTGAGAAGCAGCACGGAGGATTCTTGGACTACACTGGAGAAACAATTCCCTGGTAAACCAGAAGAAATATATGGTCATGAAAGGGCTGATCCAGGTCCAAACTGACCTATTTATCTTAATAACCATAAAAGGGCACACAAGGATTTATGACAGAGACATGACAAATTTATACCATTTCATACAATAAAACTCTTATCAATGAAATGTGCCGAATTCTGTGGTGAACTAAGTTTGTAGAGTTGTGTATTAGCAGTGGCTAATAGAGCTTTAGTACTGTGTCTGGAGGTAGTACCTGATTTTGTCCTTGCTTATTTGTCAAGCTAAAGATAAGATAATGGGCCCTTTTTACTTCGTTGTTTGAATATTGCCGTGAGTTAAAAGTGGAGCTGTAGGCAGAGAGTGCCTTTGTCTTTGAACACAGCTTTTATCCCTGTTTTTGTACAATTATGGAGTTGAGTGAAGTTTATGTTGTTTATTTGTCTTTTTTTAACATTTGAGGTAATTTAGAGCTGCTCCCAAAACTAATTTTGTTTGTTATTTTTGCTCTCTCCTGAGCCATTGCTCCTTATTTCTTTATGTTAAACGTATTGCTTTTCTTTTGTTAATAAAACCCCTTTGTTTGTATACTTCTAAATTGGTGTTATCTCCTTCCCTTTGGGACAGAGGATTGAAGTGTGTTCTCTCCCTTTTTTCTCCTCTTAAGTTTTTTTTCTTCATTTCATTTATGCTTTTCCCTTTGTTACCTCCCCTCCCCCCTTTAAATTTTATTTATTTACAGAGGTATATTATGTCAGCTTCACACTTCTCTAGAAAGTTTCTTCTCTTTCCTAAGTGTGCACATCAGTCTTTTCACTGGGTACCATCCTCAAATGGGCAAAAGAGTTTGTTGAGGTTGTGTGGAACATCCTGGACTGCAAAAGAGAAGTTGTATCGAGTTCCACACAGAGCTGTCTGATTATAGGGGCCCTTGGTGATTTCAAACGAATACCCGAGGCCAGCTTGAAAGACGCTCAAGACAGTTGATGGGCTGCGCATTGCCACAAAAGCTTATCATGTGCATGTGTTTTTTAAGCCTTGCCAATTTAAAAATCAAGAGATTTTAATACATTCAAGCAGAAGAATATATGAAAGAACTCAACTGAGTACTCAACTGAACACCGAATTGATCACCGAATCTTTCATGTCTTTTTGCGCATGAACAAACAAATGCACCTCATCAATGTAAACATTCAAGCCCAAAAAGATGTGAAAGAACTTAATTCAGTACCTGCATGCTGTGTTCTATGTGCACAAAATGAACTCCCAAAAATTCTTCAAACAGTGGTACAATAGAAAGTGGTGCAGGTCCCTATAGAGCAGGGTTCCTCAAATCTTGCCCTGGAGGGCCAATGCGCTGCAGAGTTTAGCTCCAACCCTAATCAAACTCACCTACCTGTGATTTTCTAATGACCCTGAAGACATTGATTAGCATGCTCAGGTGTGTTTGATTAGGGTTAGAGCTAAACTGTGCAGGAAAGTGGATCCCGTGGGCCAGATTTGAGGATCCCTGCTCTAGAGCAGAGGTCTCCAACCCTGCTCCTGGAGAGCTATCGTCCTACAGATTTCAGCTTCAACCCCAATCAAGCACACCTGAAGCAGCTAATCAAGGGGTTAAGGGCTACTTGATAATTACAGGCAGGTGTGTTGGAATTGAAGTCTACAGGGTAGCTCTCCAGGAGCAGGGTCGGAGACCCCTGATCTAGAGTCACTATCAACCTATCTGTCTATAAAACCTTGGGTGATTCTCAATACTCAAATTGATGTTTCCTCGTTTCCCCGCTCCTCCGTTCTCCAGCCCGTGACATGAAACCAATCAAACTCAGGAGAGCTAACACGCGAGGAAAGGAAGTGAGGAAAGGAAATAAGTATCCACAAATAAGAAATGAGAAACACCCCTTGTCTCCCTTCCTTGCTTCCTTTCCTCACGTCTCAGCTCCACCCCCTTTAGGATATGAGGGAAGGATGCAAGGAACAAGGAGTGAGCGTTCACAGGCTGCTTCTCATTTCATTTGTGCATCCTCGTTTCCTTTCCTCGCTTCCTTTCTTTACGTCTTAGCTCCACCCTCCTTTGGATGTAAGGGGGTGGAGCTAAGCCGTGAAGAAAGCAAGTGTCTCATCTGCCTCCTTGTGTGTGTATGTGTGTGTGTCGTTTAAGAAACATCCAGTTACTACCTTTAACATTGTCTGCTATGTCATTTCTCCAAATCATCAAATTCTCTCTACTCCAAATCAGCTCTTACCAGCTGTACGTTGTGTTCCTGCCATTTGTTCAATAAACTTACCTGTTGTTCATTTATTCACCTATAACATTGTCCTTGTTTCCAAGCCCTAACTGTCACAGTAATGTTCTGCCCTGGAACTCCTCCGGGCTCCCTCGTCCCGCCGGATCAGCCTCGGTCAGTCATCGCTTAGCTTCTACCATGGAATTCCGGGTCATCAGCTGTACCTTGACCCTCCACCCCTTCAGCTCCACTGGGCTCCTCCCATTCACCGGTTTCCCCGTAGTCCTCGCTTGCTTCATCATCGCCCCGGTCAGCCGAGTCCCCGTCTCCACCTCAGTCCCGCAGGCCATCAGCTCCATCTTGTGCTTCCGGGGCATTGATGTCACTCTGGCCTGTTGGCCTCTCTGTTCCACCTGGGTCTCCATTGCTCCCGACTCCTCCCCCTCCATCAGTCGGCCCCCAGGTTTTGCCCAGGCCTTCTGCCACCATGGCTCCTACCGCCATCATCTCCACCATGGCATTAGTCTCTACCTGCTCCTCCTGGTTCCTGTTCATCACTAGCTCCAAGCCCTCCTCCGAAGCCGCTTCCTTTCCTCTTCAGGTGTACTTTTTACAGCGCGAGGATGTGCCTTCCAGGAGGGAGAGCTTCTGTCATGGTCATGTTCTATTTTGGTTTCATTTTCATTCCTTGTCATGTTTCCGTTAGCCTTAGTTCGGTTTGTTCAATAGTTTCTATAGTTACTGAATACATTCACCTGTTCTGTTAATTATCTTCATTAGTTTTCCTTGTTATTT
>NW_015551047.1:488494-492419 GCF_001515605.1 Sinocyclocheilus anshuiensis
TTCAACACCCTAAAGAGGCAGATGTGTGCTGGCCCAGTCCTCATAAGTCCTGATTTCACAAAGGCGTTCATTGTTCAGGTAGATGCTTCGGCTGTGGGAATTGGAGCAGTCCTGGCCCAAGGAGATACGGGTGAAGAGAGACCCGTTGCGTTCCTGAGCAGGAAACTGCTACCCAGAGAAAGCCGATACTCTACTGTGGAGAAGGAAGGTCTAGCGATCAAGTGGGCCTTGGAAAGCCTCAGGTACTACCTGCTGGGAAGGGAGGTTACCCTAGAAACAGATCACCGAGCCCTGACGTGGATCCACACCATGAAGGACCACAACTCTCGGGTGACTAGGTGGTACCTCTCCCTGCAACCCTACCAGTTTAAGGTCAGACATCGACCTGGACCCCAAAACAAAATTGCCGACTACCTGTCCCGAAATCCGGTCAGTTCGCGGCCTGGAGAGGGGGGAGGTGATGTGACAGAGTGACCTGTCCCTGTCCCTGTTGGTTAGCGCAGCACACACACACACACACACACACATACCTCATCCTCCGTTCTCTGCTGGGGCGGTGTGGGTGCGCACGCAACGCCATTAGCACGCTGGGAGTCGATTCTGCAAGCTGTCCGGCCAGCTGAGGCGGCGAGTGAGGCCGAAAGTCAACGAATGGAGCTTCCAATGCCAGGTCAGCGTAGAAGCACAGCTGGTCAGAGAGATCGAGACTCACCGACCGACATGGGGGATTACCGCCAGCCGACGACACGGACGGAGCCGAGGTTGCCAGTCCTCCAGCAGGGGGAGGACGTTGAGAACTTCTTGTGCCGTTTCGAGCATCTCGCCAACGAGTGGAGTTATCATCTAGTTCCACTGCTGTCTGGCCAGGCGCTGGAAGCCTACCTGGCCATGGATGAGGACCGAGCAGAAGTTTACAACGACCTGAAGGAGGCGCTGTTGGCAAAGTTCAACATCTCACCAGAGACTTACCGCCAGCGGTTCCGGGCCACTTCCACTCCAGCTGGAGAGTCTCCGACGGAAACGTACAATCGACTGCGGAACTTGTACCGACGCTGGGTGAGACCTGAGCTGCGCACAAAGGAGGAGATCGGTGAGACAATAGTCCTGGAACAGTTTCTGCGTGTTCTACCCTACGAGATTCGAGTCTGGGTCAAGAAACATGAGCCGACCACTGGACTGGATGCTGCTAAACTGGCTTAGCAGTACATCAACGCTCACCGTGGTAGTCAGCGCTCTCAACCCATGAAAGGTAACTTTAAAAACTCTCCCAGTAGTTCTGGCGAGCCTAATGTTGACACTAATCTTACTCAGGCACAGAAAGGTGCTCCTGAGAAAAGACTTGTTTGCTTTTACTGCCAACAACTGGGTCACAAAGCAACAGTGTGTCCAGTGCGTAAAGCTAAACTGACTGGATTTTGTTATGTCCCAAGGGAAGAGGACAGTGTGAACGATGTGCGCAAAACACAGAATGTGCAAGTGACGGTGAATGGACAATGTATGAATGCATTGTTGGACACTGGAAGCTCCTTGTCACTGCTAAAAAAAAGTAATATGTCACATGTTCCGTTTGGTAAATTGGTCAGTGTACAATGTGTTCACGGGGATGTCAAGCAGTACCCCCAAACAGAAGTTAATGTATGTGTGCAAGACCAAACTTATCTGTTGAATGTGGCTATTGTAGATGACTTGACCTGCTGACATGATTTTGGGGAGAGACTTACCAGTGCTCACTGAATTGTTGCATTCTGTTGAAACTTGTATATCCACTTCTAATGCTGTAAATGTTGCTTGTCCGGTAATGACACGAGACCAGGTGAAAGCAGATCTGCAGCCATTGCCAGACTTTCATCATAGTCTGCTGCAAGGTGGGACCAAGGGCCCCAGGAAAACACATCGCCAACGGCGACTGGAGAAAGGCCTGGGTACACCAGCCCCTAAGATCCAAACCGAGGGTCTGGGAATTCATGACTGGCAGGTCCCAGAGAATATTGCACAACTGCAAAGAGCTGACGAGTCTTTGAAACCGCTGTTTACTAAGGTGGTGGAGAGAAAACAAGCTGACTTGTGTGGGGAAAAATATATTGTTGTCAATGATATACTGTACATGCAAACCCCTGATTCTACCCGTTTGGTTGTCCCTACATGTTGTCGTCCCCTTGTGTTACACCTAGCACACAGTGTTCCATGGGCAGGGCACCTGGCACTCCAAAAAACCTATGCACGCATTAGCGCACGATTCATGTGGCCTTCCATGTACACTGATGTACAAACATACTGCACCACATGCCATACATGTCAAAAGACCAGTGCTGTGCGCCAACGAGATAGGGCACCATTACATCCTCTGCCTGTGATATCTGTCCCCTTTAAGCGCATCGCCATGGACATTGTGGGGCCGCTGGAAAGAAGCAGTGTAGGGTACCAATATATCCTGGTCGTCAGTGACTACGTGACAAGGTATCCTGAGGCTTTCCCTCTCCGTTCCATCACTACACCGAAGGTTATCAATGCTCTCGTCCAACTGTTCTCCCGGGTGGGGATACCTGAGGAGATCCTCACGGATCAGGGGACTAACTTTACGTCACGGCTGATGAAGTTGCTGCACCGGCAGCTGGGCATCACCGCCATAAAGACTAGTCCATACCATCCACAGACCGACGGACTGGTGGAGCGCTTTAACCAGACGCTCAAGAACATGCTTCGCAAGTTTGTGTCAGACACTGGAAGGGACTGGGACAAATGGCTACCATTCCTGCTGTTCGCCTACAGGGAGGTACCACAAGCATCAACGGGCTTCTCTCCATTTGAGCTCATGTATGGATGGCGGGTTCAAGGGCCGCTGGATCTCCTGCGGAAAGGTTGGGAGGCCGCTTCGTCTGGAGACAAGTCTGAGAAGGGCATTGTCCAGTACATCCTTGAAATGAGAGACCGCCTAGAGAGCTACCGGGAGAAAGCCCAAGAAAACCTCAGAAAAGCACAAAAAGCAATCTAAACCCTACACGGCGTTCCGGACCCCGTTGGGGCTATACTAGTTTACAGTCCTACCGTTCGGGCTGCATGGAGCACCCGCAACATTCCAGCGACTAATGAACCAAGTCCTCAGAGGCTGTGAAGAGTGGTCAGCTGCATATCTGGATGACGTGGTCATATACAGTGCGACTTGGGAGGACCATCTTCTACACCTCAGAGAAACCCTGAGCAAGATCCAGGAGGCTGGCCTGTCTTTAAATGTGGCAAAATGTGAGTGGGCGAAGTCCGAGACCAACTACCTTGGTTACCACCTGGGAAATGGGGAGCTAAAGCCTCAAGTGGACAAGGTAGAAGCTGTTCGACACAGCCCAAGACCAAGGACAAAGAAGGAGGTCCGATCCTTCTTGGGACTGGTGGGGTGGTATCGACGGTTCATCCCCAACTTCTCTACTCTCTACCACCCATTGACCAACCTGCTCTGTAAGAATGTGAAGAACCCGATTGTCTGGACGGAGGAATGTGGAATGTGATTCAACACCCTAAAGAGGCAGATGTGTTCTGGCCCAGTCCTCATAAGTCCTGACTTCACAAAGGCGTTCATTGTTCAGGTAGATGCTTCGGCTGTGGGAATTGGAGCAGTCCTGGCCCAAGGAGATACGGGTGAAGAGAGACCCGTTGCGTTCCTGAGCATCCTGAGCAGACCCAGAGAAAGCCGATACTCTACTGTGGAGAAGGAAGGTCTAGCGATCAAGTGGGCCTTGTGGGCCTTGAGGTACTACCTGCTGGGAAGGGAGTTTACCCTAGAAACAGATCACCGAGCCCTGACGTGGATCCACACCATGAAGGACCACAACTCTCGGGTGACTAGGTGGTACCTCTCCCTGCAACCCTACCAGTTTAAGGTCAGACATCGACCTGGACCCCAAAACAAAATTGCCGACTACCTGTCCCGAAA
>NW_015551047.1:493232-494417 GCF_001515605.1 Sinocyclocheilus anshuiensis
AACTGCAGTGATATGTACTTATTGGTACGTATTTCGCGTCTCGCGAAAATGTGCCCCCGGGTACGTTTTTGCCATGAGACCAGGTTGATTTTTTCGTGCTGGGAAGGGAGTTTACCCTAGAAACAGATCACCGAGCCCTGACGTGGATCCACACCATGAAGGACCACAACTCTCGGGTGACTAGGTGGTACCTCTCCCTGCAACCCTACCAGTTTAAGGTCAGACATCGACCTGGACCCCAAAACAAAATTGCCGACTACCTGTCCCGAAATCCGGTCAGTTCGCGGCCTGGAGAGGGGGGAGGTGATGTGACAGAGTGACCTGTCCCTGTCCCTGTTGGTTAGCGCAGCACACACACACACACATACCTCATCCTCCGTTCTCTGCTGGGGCAGTGTGGGTGCACACGCAATGCCATTAGCATGCTGGTCTTCATACACGCAAACATATCCACTCCATTTCCATCCCCATCAGTATCCATGCTGCGCATAACAACACGCATACATACCTGAGTTGTCTTTTGTTTCTATGTTCCTATGTTTTGTCATGTTATCGTGTTAATACATACCTGTGTTCAGTGTTTGTCAGCGTCTGTGTTGGGATAATGGAAATGTGGCGTTATTATTATGTGTTTATTATTATTTATGTCTACATTTGTATTTGTAGTTTTTGTCTGGTTTTGCTTCTATAAATATTTCGTTATTTTATGTGTGTATATATTTATGTGGTGTTGTGAAAATGTATATACTCACCTGAGTACTTACCCATCCATATTTGTAATGGGTTTTAACAAAAGGGGCGGGAATTGGACTATAAAAAGGAGCCCCAAAGGGATATTTGAGGTCAGTTAACCTGGCGAGCGAGTGTGCAAGTGTGGTGCTGTGAGCGATTTTTCTTGTCATTGGAGTAGTTTGCGTGTATATATTTATATATATATATTTCTTTTGTATAGTTTTTTTTTGTTTTTGTTTTGTTTGTTATTTGATTTTTCTTTGTTACTTTTGTATATAGCTTTTGGTCATTTGTCTACGGGGACTGTTTCACCTCTCTAGCACTGTAAATAAACATCACTTTACACCTTACATCTCTGCGAGTACTGCCATATTTTTTTTAGATTATTATTCTTTTTTTGGGCAAACACGGTTTCGCCTGACAGCGGGCCTGCGAAGACCCGTTGAGATCGGA
>NW_015551047.1:494906-499489 GCF_001515605.1 Sinocyclocheilus anshuiensis
GCTTCGTCCACGGTGAAAGCCGATCCGGCGATCCACAGCGAAGTTGATGTATTTCCTCAGCGACCAGCACGGATCAGCTCTAGTCATGATGAAGCGGATATCGTCCTCTTTTGGAAGGCCAAACAAAGTAGTTTCGCTTTCACAACGAAACGCACAACGCCTTCACGACATGGCTGCAGCAACAATACTACAGCGAGATTAAAAGTTACGCCTTCTTTCTTTGCGTGAACATTTGGGCGGTGTTATGCAAATCTTCCCACATCGTGACGTAGACATGTGGGGGCGTGTTAGAACGAGCCGTTTTAGGTAGGCTTGGTTGACTCTTTAGTCTTAACAGATCTTCTTTATGCACCAAGAGCTTGTAACACTTCAAAGAGAAAGGAAAAATTGAAATCGCATCATATGACCCCTTTAAAAGCAGATGCTCTCTCTCCTAGCTCTGCTTCCTGTAATCTTCCAACTCTACTCCAGAACCTATCCTTCTGCCATCGAAGATTGTCAATCCTGATTCAGTGGACCATGAGATGAGCAAATCAAAGAAGCCCTTAATGCTGATCCTGCTCAGCTGGAGTAAGCCAGCAATTCTTCACCAATCACCTCTAGACTCTTTCCTCTCCTCCCTGTGCACTGGTCTTCCCAGCATCAGCCAAACCCTTTATGACTACTACTGGTGGCCCTGTATGTCACAAGAGGTAAAAAGCGTCATCCAGGATTGTCCAAATTGTGCCATGACCAAATCCCCATGCCACCTCACACCATCCAGTAGCCAGACCTGCATGCTAGTTGCCAATGAAAGATTCACCAAGGCTTTTCGACTGGTTCCCCTGAAGAGTCTGCATACTGCCTAATACTGCATATGTGCTGTTCCACCATGTCTTCTAGAACTTCAGGCACCCAAAAGACATGGTGTCTGTGGTCCTTTGTATCTGAATTTAGGAAGACCACCTTCTCTTTCCTAAGTGTGCCCATCACTTGTCCCAAAAGGTTTGGGACAACATTTTGGACCTTGCCCTGCTAAAAATCAAGAGCTTGTGGAAAATTTCAATTCAATCATGACAACTCTCTGGTTAGTTTGGCATTGCAATAGATACTGTATGACAATGTTAATGTTTTTGGTCTTGTCAGAAGAGATTTGCTGCTGCAAATACATCCACAGACGAGCTACTGCAGTAGATATGCATATGTAGTGATGTGGTCAAAACGTCACCATAATTAATTAGGTGGCCAATGAGCGACTGCCCGGTTAGGGTATATAAGTTGGTTGGTTCTGCCTCTTGGGGTGCGTCATGGTTGAAAGCCCGCCCCTTCCCTCCTGTTATGGCCTTCCATGTGTGTTGTTAGGCTGCTGAGATATACTGGGTGCGTGCGTTGTTTGCTCTCAGTGCGGTGTGCCTTCACGGCCCCCATTGATTGTGGCCTCGCAGTGTAACGTAGCCCAGGTCGTAGTGCCAGCTGTTGTCGCTGTCACCTTTTAAAGAGGAGTCTTTAAAGAGGTTGTTGTATGATCCTTAGATCTGTTGTCATGAGCATTACACCATCGTATTAACGGGTTGAGCGGGAGCGGTAATTAATACAGCTCGTTTCCTATTCTGCATTGTTCGAGCCACGCTGCTGCTTTTGGGAGTTTAATTACGTCCATGTCTAGTATCCAAGTGGGCTTGATGTTTGTCTGTTTGTTTGTTTAATTGTTTGTTTTTGATTTGGTTTTGAGTGATTTGTAATTTTGTTTTCTCTTACTTTGTGAATTCTTTTACAAAAGTTGATTGTTTTCTTTTATTGTGAATATGGATATTCAATTTGTGGTTTATTTTTAATGTGATGTTCTCTTTTCCTTTGTTTGTAGGAGTGGAGTGCTTCTGGGAGCGGGCTGGGTTTTGACAGCACCAGGGACATTATTTCACTCGGGGTGGCCATTTTTGTGTGTCACTATTGCTGTGTTACTATTTGCAGTGAAGCTTGTGGGTGTGATACTGATTGGTGTGATTTTTCTCTTTTGCATACCTGGTGCTGTTATATTCACCCGCTTCTTCTATAGGAAGACTCCTACAACAGAAAACATTATTTGGATGTTTTCTGTTTTTTTCTTTTTTTGGACCCATGACAGTGGTGTGTGCCGGCTGTGGGTTTTAAAATAATATCAGCCAATTCTTTTAGCTTTAATAAAAGATTGTTTGTACGGAGATTCACGCCTCTTGCTCTTTTCATGTGGAACGTATTTGCGTGTCCTTATTTGGGTTATTTTCCCCGGTATTTCGGGGTGGCGTAGTCGCTACAACTGGGCCACTTGCTACACATATATCCCCACACAATACAGTCCTCCCAAACAAACAGGTCTACCACCAAGACATATACTGGATATGCTCCAAAGAGCCAAGAGAATTGCATGTTTTACTATCTGTGTGTGCCGGAGCCTGATTTGCAGAATGACTTAATGAAAGTGCTATGTGTACCTGGTAGTAACTTATGTTATCTTATCGGTGGAGCCCAGATAGTATTTCTATTTATTTTTAGTGGCTTAGCAATCCGTATCTGGGTGTCAAACCCTAAAGTTGTTTAGCTACTGACCTAAAGAAGCTATGTGTACCTAAGCCGATATGGCTCAAGTTTACCTAGTTAGCAACACACACTGTATGTGTAGTTAACAAATAGAATATAACGTTGCAATGAGCTGCCACTGTTTCACCCAGGTTTATTATAGTTGTAAATGATTAGTATTTGAGCTAATAGATGGAAAGTTATCTTAGATTTTTTAAATTCACTCTCTTTTACTGTTCACATCATTTATGTTTAAAGCATCAATAACACATACAGTATGAAGCAGAACAATACGCTAGTGCAAAATGGGCGTGGTGTTCACTTGGGTTCATATAAAAAGCACTTCTAAGGAGCAGGTTGGATGACCCAGAATGATGAACTTAGATGATGGAAGCAGTGAAAGCATGCAATATCTTGATCACCGGACCCAACCAGGGCATGGGCTTAGAAACTGTTAAGCAACTCTTGGAGGATTCTTGTCAAAAAGGTGATATTTTTTTGCATAACCCAGATAGATCAAAGTCTGAGGTGAGTTATAAATAACTAATACAAATAGAAAACACCAGGATAAACCCAAATGTGAATTGTTTAAATTATGCATATTATTAAGAGAACTGATGAGAAAGCATCCAAGTGTTATCACTATCATACATCTTGCTAAATGTGCATGTGTTGTTCTTAGTGCATTTAAAAATTTTCACTAGATTTTTTTTTTTCATAAGGATGTCCCCTGTGGTGCAGCAGTAAAAGTTAATCAGTGTGTTTGAGTCAATGTCAATTTTTTTCAGCCTCTACTGGAAGTAGAGATGTCGACAGGCTACTCTGACTACTGGGTCTGTATGGTAGGAAATGAAGAAATCACCAAGATGTGGTCACCAAGGAGCTTGTAGCTTTTGACTCTTTGAACCTCCACTCTATTGATACAAATAGGAGTGAGTTTGCCTCTCTGTGTCTCCCTGTAATCCACAATCATCTTGTTTTGCTGACATTCAGGGAAAGCTTATTGTCAAGTCAATCAAGTCACGATTATTTATATAGCGCTTTTTACAATACAGATTGTGTCAAAGCAGCTTTACAGTATTAAACAGGAAAATAGTGTGTCATAGGAACCAAAACTCCATTGTTCTCCTCTGGCCAGACAAAACCAGCGGTTTAATTCCAGGCTGCAACACCATGATATGAGTGAATGAATGTGTGGTAAATTTGTCCCTATAAACAGTCCTTTGAGTTGCCTGATTGTCTGCAGGTGGAGGCAATTGAGTAGAGAATTTGCATTTGCAATTTGTGTGTTTTAGGAACACAGTTTTTGGATATTTTGACCTTTCTCCATTACTTGTCTGCCTATTACATGTATAGAAAATAACTCCCCAGGTACCAAGATGGCCACTGAGTGAAGAGATTTTTCTTCAACGCAGATGCAGTACAGTATTGTGAAGGTACCCAGATCCCCAAGGCTCTGATATTTATCAGCAAATTCTTTGTTTGGTTTATTCGTTGCAGTATATTTAACAGATTTTTTTCTTTAAAGTAGCTGGAAAGGTTAAATTACTTCAGGGGATGTTCCTTTTGAACAACCTATGGACAAATAAATACCTTGCTCAAGGTCACAGTGGCGATAATGGAGCTACTAATAAGCTTATCGGTTTCTGGGTCATACCTTCCAGATTTTGCTTTTAGGATTGTTGTTTTCTAGCCCAGATCTTTAACCTCTACTTTTACTCCTGATTGCATTTGTGATTTGGAATAATACATTACAGCTTTTGGCAGGGGCGACCCCAAGGGGTGGTCTGGCCACCCCTAGTCAGTGTTGCCAACTAATTTTCAGGGGAAGTTGCTAAAGGAAGGTCGATTTGTTGCTAAAAGTTGCTAAATGACACGATGTCATTGCGCGGTTACGTCATTGCGTAATCACGATGCAAAATTGTCACTGCATCAAATCTCAGCAAAAAAAAAAAATTAAATATTTTAATTTAGATGTGTTTATAAAATAATATAAATGCATAATATAATATTAAAATATAAATAACTAATTTTAAATACAACATTGA
>NW_015551047.1:499878-509479 GCF_001515605.1 Sinocyclocheilus anshuiensis
CAAACACATACCAGCTTCATCACTGTGTCTGTCACGCGACTTTGTTCCCCTTTCGGGCTCTGTCTTTACATTTATTTTGAAAGCTGAAGCTCACGATTATGGTAAGGGACGTTACATTTCCGACGAGTGCTTGTGGTGTTCGGCCAATCACAATGCACTGGGTCAGCTGGCCAATCAGAGCAGACTGCGCTTGTCAAAGGAAGGGGCTTTGTTGAAAACGACGTGTTTGAGAGAGGCGGGGCATAGAGGACCTACAATAATGTACAGTATTTGAAAAATAATGTGTTTTTTGAACATTAAAGCATGTCAACATATTCTGTTACACCAAATACACAAAATAATTATCTTTAAAAAAAGCATCATAAGACCCCTTTAATATGAAGAAATTTCCCCTATTGATTTTTCAAGGGTTTTTACCTGCATTTTTACCTGCATACACCCCATTGTATTTTGTTTTTTTGGGTTGCAGGGTTACAACAGATAATGTATAACACATAATGTCCTCAAAAAATTACTAGTACCTTTTCCATTTTTCTCAATATTTTTCTTACAGTGTACTAACTGATCAACAATCTAAGGTACAAGCTAAGGTGTATCATAAATGAACAATTATTCAATAACAATTATTCATTAAATTGAACAATTGCAAATAGCAGCTAACTTAATTCACGTGATGTGTGTACTGCTAGGCATCTTTAGTTTCCTCATTTTGTGTAATTTAGATAGAAATTGTGTGCCTTTTTATCGTTTGAGTCACTTATCAAAAGTTGCTAAATAATTGCCAAATACATTTTAAAAATAGCTACATTTGTTGCTAGGTGCTTTTGGAAGAAAAAGTTGCTAGGGTGGTGTGAAAAGTTGCTAAATTTAGCAACAAAATTGCTAAGTTGGCAACACTGCCCCTAGTACAACATTCAAACCTGCCAGTTCTTACAAGTTCAAGATGCACTAAATTGGTAAAACGCATGTAATGTCTGCATCGTCTAAAAAAAAAAGGAATAAACTAGTCGGTTTACAGCGTTGCACATTATAACCAATCACACACGATTCTATTGAGTTTATGACTGCAATGGCCAGTCAGAGGCATTCAGATGAGTCACCGCCGAAATGCCGGAGATTTTTCCGTGTGCGCCCTCTCTCTAGGACTCTCTCAACATAAACAACGAGCTATGGCAAGCTGTTTTAGCTTAAAATATTTCAAGCGTTACTCGTCGTAATTGCATTTGAGAGCTCTCTAATTCAATTGTTACTATTAAGAACTGAATTAAAGAGCTCTCTAATTGAAATTCTTACTAGTAAGAATTTCATTGTAGAGCTCTCCGATTGAATTCTTACAAGAATGTAATTGCAGAGATCGCTAATTTAATTAGTGAGCTCTCTAATTCAATTCTTACTTGTAAGAATTGAATTAGAGAGCTCTATAATCATAATTGTTACTAGTAAGAACTGAATTAGAGAGCTCTCTAATTCAGTTCTTACTAGTAATAATGCAATTGCAGAGCTCTCGATTTAAATTAGAGAGCTCTCTTATTGTAATTATAACTAGTTAAAATAGATTTAGCGAGCTCTCTAATTGGCATTGTTACTAGTAAGAATTTAATTGTAGAGTTCTCTAATTGAATTGTTACTAGTAAAAATGAAATTATGACGAGTAAAGCTTGGAATATTTTAAGCTAAAATGGTTTGCCATAACGGGCAGTTGTATGTGCGATGCAAGTAAGAGATTAATTTCACAGTGTAGACCGCTTCATTCATTCTAGCGGGAGTTGTTTTGAGAGTGTTTAAACTTGCACTTAAGTCACTGATAATGTTCTTTGATAGTGTTCTTTGCTCGCTTTCTGTGTTAGCTGTTTGAACACCCGTGGAAATAAAAGCGCTGTAATCAGTAAATGACAATGTTTTCATTAAATCGTGATCACGTTAAATACAAATTTAGTCATAGGTAAACATATTTTATGTCATGACACCCATGATACTGATCTAATTGATGAAAAAGACAGGTTTATGGTGTGCCAGTTTAATAGATTTTAACTTTACCCTGCAGTTGGTTCACCCTCTGCCTTCCAAGTTCAACTTATATAAATCAGTATTTATTTACCTAGTATAGTAGTAACGTTAGTAAATTTATCTCTCACACACATGCTATGTCAATTTGCAGAGGATGAAGAGAAAATGGACAAGAATTTCTTTTTTTTTTTTAAGAATGGCTTGTGTTTTTAAATATTGTCCTTTTATTTGGTTTGCACATATTTGCTGATGTATAATTATTTTAAAGGCAAATAACTGCACTATTTAAAGAATAATTAATTGCTAATTAAAATCATATTGTTACATTAACCAGAAACAAATGTAATTTTTTTTTTTTTTGGTGTGCCACCCCAAGATTTTCCTCTGGCCACCCCTGTTAATATTTTCTGGGGGCGCCACTGGCTTTTGGAAGGCATCCGAGCAGTTTTATTACTCAAAGCAAACAGTGCTGATAAGTTCACGCAAGAGTCAACTCTCAACTCGTGGTTACAAACACTAAAAAGACCTGTGCAACATGGGGCGTGGAGTCCACTCTTTATCATATTTAAGGCACCATATAGAGAGGCAGGTTGGTTTACAGAACCAAGCCGATCATCTTTGAACATGGCGGCGTTAAAGGCATGCAGTGCTCTAATGACGGGCCAACCGAGGCTTGGGTTTAGAAATGGCTAAGCAACTCCTGGAGGTCCATTGCTCAAACATTTGTCGTGACCCAGATGGGCCAAACTCTGAGGTGAGTATTCAGGAGCTTAGGTTCGTACACAGCTCAAGAAATCTGTTTTTTATCACTCACATTCTCTTTCTGATTCAAGCACTGAGAGAACTGGCCAAAAAGCATCCAAGTGTTGTCACCCTTGTGCAACTTGGTATATGTGTATTTGTCTTTTGTTTTGGACTACATTTTACATTACAACAGATTTTAATTTTTGAAATAACATATAGCTTTTTCCTGCTACTATTAGATGTAGCTGATCAATGCAGTATCAAAGAGTCTGCCAAAAAAGTGGGTTCTCTACTGGGAAAGAATGGCTTGAACCTGCTTGTGAATAATGCTGCTATGTTACCACACAAAAAAACATGATGACCGCCACTGTTGAGGACATGCAAAACGCCTTCAACACCAACGTGATAGGACCTTTATTTGTCATTAGGGCAATGGAATCACTTTTGGGAGCAAGCCTAATCTTAAACGAGGCTTTATTTCTTGCAGCGTCTGAAACTCTAGATGCTGTTAATGTCTTTAATCAGGAGTACCTGCCGTACCGGCGTACAGCAGCTAAAGCCAAGGGCAGACCAGGGATGTCATGTAATAAAGCAGCTGTGATTAACACATCCACAGATTCAGCATCTATGAGCATCATGCCAGTAATGAACGAGCCATTCTAGGTGTATATGACTTTCTTCTTTCAGACGAATCCAGTTGGAGTTATATAAAAAATTGTCTTTGATCTTTCAAGCTTTTTATTGCCACTCAGCGGGTGTTGCATTGCTTCAGTCCAAAAGAACATAAAAAAGTGTCTCACACGGCTCCGGAGGGGGTGAACAAAGGCCTTCTGTAGCGAATCGATGCGTTTTTGTAAGAAAAATATCCATATTCAAAATGTAATAATCACTTTAATGTAGCTTGCGCCAACAGTTGTAAACAGAAGCAGTTCCGGGGGAATGACGTATGAGGTCGGTTTTGCGCATGCGTCGCTCAGAAGTGATGCACGCGGAAGCGCAGGAAAAGATTAAAACAAAACAACGGTCAAGAATTATAAGTACAAAACGAGGATTTGTAAAGAAGAATGTCAGAGGATTTCGATATAAGCCAAGAGGAGACTGGTTTTCCTTTGCTAAAGGAAGGAAACTTTGCTTCCTTTGCTCCTGTTAACAAACGTTGGTTTTCAACAGACTCACCGGCGCATGCGTAACGCTGACCTCATACGTCATGCTCCCGGAACTGCTTCTGTGTACAACTGTTGGCGCAAGCTACATTAAAGTGATTATTACATTTTGAATAAAAGAAAAGAGACCATCAGTGTGCTTTTGTGATTCAGACCTCATGTTCTGTTCTGTCCTGAGAGATTCCTATATTACTGACTCTAGATTTACCTCATCTCCCCCCATGTCCGTCCTCCCCCATCCTGGGTGAACAGAAATGCAGAGGATCTCATCTGCCTTTAAAGGGTTAGTTATTATGCTTAAATGCCTGAAATTAATTGAGCAGGCATGATAGACTGTTGTACATTAAACTTTAACTAAAATCAATTAAAAGATAAATAACTGTTGGGGGGGAATAGGAGACTAGCAGTTATTGGGTGGACAACATTGGCTGAAAATGAGGGGTTATGAAGGTAACCTAGTTCTGTGAATGAAGTCAACACGCCACAGTATGGGTCAGCCTCTCTAAGGGTGAGCTGTCAGGAGATGGTATATCAAATAACCATGCCCCACTTGCAATCTCCGTCTTTAAATACAGCTGCAAACTACCCGGCTCTTTCTCTTTTACCGACTAACAACATGTGCTCCCCGAGTGACCATGCTGTGTGGTGTGTTGACTTCATTCACAGAACTTGGTTAGCTACGTAACCCCTTGTTCTATTTCATCTCAGTCAACACGCCACAGTATGGGTCAACTGTGTACCAGATAAGGTTGGGAGGGAGATAAATATTCATGCCACCTGAACATTTTATTAGTTTTCCCTTTTATTTACTAAATACTAAAAAGGGTTACTATAGGGTGACCATATTTTAGTTTTGGAAAATGGAAAAAATTAAAATTACACGCACTGTCCATTTCCGAGTGCGACTGGCCATCCTGTAGAAACTTAGCATCCGGTCGGCCATGTCCACGCGCCACCCATGTTGCTGTTGTACTCAGCAATTGCCACTGGTCTTGACACCTGGACATAACATTTGTCTTTTTTAGACCATCTGCTGCATGTGTCCTGAGGCTCAGTGCCGTAGGCAGAGGATGCCATGACCACTGGCTTGTTGTCAAACCACTTAATGACAGCGAGTTCAGGAGGACTTCGTCTAACCACCATTTCAGATGCCCCTCTTCCTTTCTTTTTGATGGTATGATCCCCTATAACGTTGCACTCCTGTGGAATTCGGTTCTTTATGAGAGTTCCAGTTCCTGCCAGCCCTTTCTCCATCAGGGTATCCAGAAGGTCAACAGTTGTAAAGAGCCGGTCAAAGAAGAGATGTGTTCCTCTGGGAACGGACTCGGCCAAATGAAGGACCAAGGGGCAAATGAGCTTGTTCTCGAATGCCCCGTCCTGCTGTGACTCTGAAGGTGGTCTTGCATTGGTAGACCACAAAATCCAAAACCATACCGCTTGGTGTAGCCAAGACAAACACCTTCAATCCAGTTGGGTATGGTTTGCCCGGTACATACTGGCGAACTGGGCAGCGACCAGTAAATGGAATCATCTGATCATCAATGGACAGTTTTTGAGTTCTAGGCTGACTTAGACATCCTTGCTTCACTTTGTTCAGAAGGGGCCTGACTTTCCACAAGAGGTCTCTTCTTTTGTCCTCATCTGAAACATCAAGGTCATTGATGATCTTGATGGAATTTCTTAGTTTGTAGAACTGATTTCTGGTCATGGATTCTGACACTATTTGAACTCTGCTGTTCGAGGCCCAATACATCTGAATGTTTGGATAACCTAGACAGGCCATGTAGACAGAACTCCCAAAGAATGTCTTCAACTCTTCAGGAGTGGTGTTTAGTGCTGCTCCAGACACAAGGACTTCGCGCTGGTTTGTGCACATAGCCATTTCTTTGAACACAGAGTCATCAATGTACTGTTCAAAATAATTCATTTGCATCCAGTTTTGACATGTTTTGGCATCATTACTCTGAGTAATGGGAGGATTATCGAGTTGGGGGTTGAATCTTAAGAAAAAGATAGAATAAAAAAGAAAATTAGTCTCTCACTATCATTTGAAAAAAAGCTTCTGTTATACAAACAATCTTTACAATGAGTTATCAGAATAAATAACTGTTTAGACATAAATATTGTATTTAATAACATATAGATGTAAATGTTAATAGTAATATATTTAGAATACAAAGACAAGGTGTAAATTGTAGTCCTGCCCCAGAGTGGATGGCGACTGGACGTGGACGGCTCTGCTCGCTCTGTCTCCTCTGCCTCTGCTTGCCCTATCTGAACTTCATCCTCGGCTTGCCCTGTCTGAACTTCATCCTCTGAGCTAGCTGAGTCCTCTGCCTCTTCCTCAAACACTGCATCTTCATCATTCTGATCAGACAACTCAATATCTCAGTTTTCCTCAACAATTCGCAGTAAAATTCTCTCTGCTTCTGACAGTGAATCCCTTCCTGCTCATTTGAAAAAAATGGATAACAAAATTGAGGTAATAACTACAAATGTCCACTAGAGAGGACATTTTTTTAACACTCTCTTATCATGGTAAAACATTGTTACATTATGCTAGCAAATTAATTAAAGTGTTCTTCAGAGGTTCATAAAAATATAACAACAGCATTTCAAGACTAAATTTGTTCAATAAAAATGATTAAGCACTTACCTTTCTTCTTTCCGTAAAAAGCCCTTGTGGTGATGGACACCATTTTCTTTGAAGAGGAAGTTCCCAAAGCCCCACCCCTATAAATTGGGTGTCATTTAAAAGTCCTAAATGTCCTTTAGAGTACAAAAGGAGTTAATTCAGTAGTATGCAGGAGGTGGGAGATATTTAGGTTTACAAATGTCCTCTAGAGAGGACAAATTTTAACTGCTGGTAGTCAGGAGGATGTGTGTTCCTATCCATGAGGCATCCCGTTTTCCCTGCAATGGATTGCCTCACCAGACAGTGCCAGATAGGCACTCCTTCAACACTGACTGCCTATATATATATATAGAGAGAGAGAGAGAGAGAGAGAGAGAGATATAATGTCATTGATTTTCTTTTTGGAGATCAGTGGCTTTCTCCTTGGAACTCTGCCATGCACACCATGTTTGCTCAGTGTTCTCCTGATGGTGGACTCATGAACATTAACATTAGCCAATGTGAGAAAGGCCTTTAGTTGCTTAGAAGTTACCCTGGGTTCCTTTGCAACCTCGCAGACTATTACAAGTCTTGCTTTTGGAGTGATCTTTGTTGGTCGACCACTTCTGGGGAGGGTAACTGTGGTCTTGAATTTCCTCCATTTCTACCCAATCTGTCTGACTGTGGATTTGTGGAGTCCAAACTCTTTAGAGATGGTTTTGTAACCTATTTCCAGCCTGATGAGCAACAACAACTCTTTTTCTGAGGTCCTCAAGAGATCTCCTTTGTTCGTGCCATGATTCACTACTGCAAACATGATCAGACTTTCATAGATCCCTGTTCTCTAAATAAAACAGGGCAGGCAATGACACCTAATAGTCATTCCAGATGGAGAACAGATTGACTCTAATTTCACCCTCAAATTAACAGCTAATTATAGAGATTCACAAACTTTTGCACCGCACAGAAATGTAACACTGGGTAATTTTTCTCAATAAATAAATGACAGAAAATATTTTTGTCTCATTTGTTTGATTGGGTTCTCTATGTCTACTTTCAGGACTTTTGTGAAAATCTGATGATGTTTTGGGTCATATTTATGCAGAAACATAGAAAATTGTAAAGGGCTCACAAACTTTCAAGCAGCACTGTATATATTTATACAATTTATATATACAATATATTAATGATAGCTTTGTTTAAGAAACAGATTGCAGATTGAACTCTAAGTCACTTTAAATGAACTTCCTAGGATTCAGAATCTTCTTTGGAATCAGGAAATAAGTTGAATAAAATCCCTGATCCCTGCATCCTGTTATTGCTCCATTTCCTAAAAGAACTGAGACCTCGTCTGTCAGAGACCTGCACTGTGTCTCTTCTCTCAAAACAGTAGGAACAATCCCTTGAAATTGGGGTGGCTTGGATTTGAATTGGAGCCTGTATCCAAACTTCAAGGTGCTCAGCACACATGCACATTGAGTGCATTGGCACCAGTGGAAGAGATGTTGACTGGAAAAACATGGGGCCAGAGGTTGATAACCGTCAATGACTGTTTCTTCCACCTGGTGCTTGTGTGCTGGAAGTCTCTGCTTGTCATATCCTACGAAAGGACTGATGGACTCCTTGTCTTGGTCTTATGGGTGCCCCTTAGGCAGCAGACCCGCACTGACCTACGAAGGACTGGCTTGATTCTGCCCGAGCCCAATTACTGCTCCCAGCTGATATGCGTTGCCCACGAGTAGCTGGTGCTCTAACCACTGATCGAGTCAGTTCTCTTGTTCTACGAGACTGCTCCAAAGCTGCTTCTGCATGGGCAAAGACCTCCCCAGGCACTAATGGAGCTGCAATGACAGCCATGCAATCTTGATCTAACAAATTAGCTTGAGATAGCCATACCTGATGGCGTGTTTGAACCATATTGGCCATGGATTGCCCCAGGGCTTGGGCATGCGCACTTGTTCCTGGGTAGGCAGTTTTGCACGCTCAGCTGCTCTGGAAATGCTGGAAAGCTGCTTTATCTGAAGGGTCCAGTGCAATAGCCTCTGAGGCCTCAGAAGCACCATTCCCTGTTTCTTACTCAGAGATGTCCTCTGGTTCTGAAGGCATATCATTTTCATCCCTACCAAACACACCAGACGCTGCCACTGAAAGCTCATCATGGACGTTTTGATAATGGCACCCCAAGTCTTGCGGTTCATTGCTGAGCCTCTAACAAAGTATTCAGGGTCTCCAGCATACCTTGCATTTGCTTCTGAAACTGACCCCCTCTACATGCTTGCGTTTACGAGCTTGTTTAGGTCTGACACCTTTCCTCCTGAGTATCCCGTTCAGACCGAAGTGCTCTTTGCCTGCAGGCATCTCAGAGGGTAAACCAGTGGTGTTCTCCTCTTGCATCATAAAACAAGGAAACTTAACTCAGTTAGATAGCTTTTGTCTCCAGAGATGAAGAGGCCTGAATTACTTTGTCTGAATTGCAATAAGACTCCCATGCTGTGATCACAAACCTGTATTTATAGGCCGTGATTGCAAGCATGATTAGGGCGTGGGTAATTTGATATACCGTTTCCTGACAGCTCATCCTTAGCGAGGCTGACCCATACTGTGGCGTGTTGACTGAGATGAAGTAGAACTGTCTTTGTGCATTGCATATAAGAACTCGTTTCAAATGCATGAAACGTTTTCAATAAGTGCAAGCATTAGTCGTAATACTGCATGCATGGTTTAACTCTCGCTGGAAACAACATTTTACATCATATGCATATGGTGTTGCTTAGGAACACTAACATACATATGCTGTTTATCGAAGCTCTAACATATTCTTGTTATGCATGAAAGTTCTAATTGTTTAGAACTGTCTTTGTGCATTGCACATTAGAACTCGTTTCAAATGCATGAAACCCCAGACAGCAACATAGTGTTGGCCCAGCTCCGGCCCACATCTGGCCCATGTGAAATCCATGCAGGCCAGATATGGGCCGGATCTCGGCCGAAACGGTCTGCTGTCTGGGAACGTTTTCAGTAAGTGCAAGCATTAGTCATAATACTGCATGAAGGAACTCTCGATGGGAAAGAG
>NW_015551047.1:509810-525305 GCF_001515605.1 Sinocyclocheilus anshuiensis
CAATCTGTCTGACTGTGGATTTGTGGAGTCCAAACTCTTTAGAGATGGTTTTGTAACCTATTTCCAGCCTGATGAGCAACAACAACTCTTTTTCTGAGGTCCTCAAGAGATCTCCTTTGTTCGTGCCATGATTCACTACTGCAAACATGATCAGACTTTCATAGATCCCTGTTCTCTAAATAAAACAGGGCAGGCAATGACACCTAATAGTCATTCCAGATGGAGAACAGATTGACTCTAATTTCACCCTCAAATTAACAGCTAATTATAGAGATTCACAAACTTTTGCACCGCACAGAAATGTAACACTGGGTAATTTTTCTCAATAAATAAATGACAGAAAATATTTTTGTCTCATTTGTTTGATTGGGTTCTCTATGTCTACTTTCAGGACTTTTGTGAAAATCTGATGATGTTTTGGGTCATATTTATGCAGAAATATAGAAAATTGTAAAGGGTTCACAAACTTTCAAGCAGCACTGTATATATATATATATATATATGCCCTTGCGACGAAGGGGAATGAGCAAATGCATCCATACATTTGGTGAAGGTGCGGGGAGAACATTGTACTCGTAAGCATTGCAGAAGGGCAATACAGAAGGGCAGTCACTTTAAATGATGATTGAACTTCCTAGGATTCAGAATCTTCTTTGGAATCAGGAAATAAGTTGAATAAAATCCCTGCCCTATTGATCCTGTTATTGCTCCATTTCCTAAAAGAACTGAGACCTCGTCTGTCAGAGACCTGCACTGTGTCTCTTCTCTCAAAACAGTAGGAACAATCCCTTGAAATTGGGGTGGCTTGGATTTGAATTGGAGCCTGTATCCAAACTTCAAGGTGCTCAGCACACATGCACATTGAGTGCATTGGCACCAGTGGAAGAGATGTTGACTGGAAAAACATGGGGCCAGAGGTTGATAACCGTCAATGACTGTTTCTTCCACCTGGTGCTTGTGTGCTGGAAGTCTCTGCTTGTCATATCCTACGAAAGGACTGATGGACTCCTTGTCTTGGTCTTATGGGTGCCCCTTAGGCAGCAGACCCGCACTGACCTACGAAGGACTGGCTTGATTCTGCCCGAGCCCAATTACTGCTCCCAGCTGTTGTCTGTAGCCCATGAGTAGCTGGTGCTCAAACCATTGATCGAGTCAGTTCCCTTGTCCTACGAGACTGCTCCAAGGCCGCTTCCGCAGGGGGTCCAACGATCTCCCCAGGCACTAATGGTGCTGCAATGACTGCCATGCAGTCTTGATCCAACAGATTAGCTTGAGATAGCCGTACCTGGCTATATTGACCATGGATTGTGCCAGGGCTTGGGCATCCGCACTTGTTCCTCAGATCAGCATATCAACTGCTCGCAATGTCTCTAGGGTGTTTTCTTAATTTGTCAAAGTGGTGGACAATTCCTGCAGCAGACCTTCTAAATAAACCAAGAGGAGAAAGTTTGTGCATGCAAGTCTTGCCAACAAGGCAGAGGCATGACAGGCTTTCCGCAGCTGACTGTCGATTATCCTACAATGCTTGTTAGGGTGTGTAGCATCTCTTTCAGTCCTAGCCGTAGCCCCTGTCAACATAGCAAATGTGGGTCTGATCTGAGGGGCTGTAGCAAGCCCATAAGCTGTTGCCCCTGCCAGGTTGCCCAGCTGTATCCTGGAGTGCAGTAGAACTAGGGCCTTCCATGAAGACTGTAAATCCGTTACAAAATAGGGAAGTATTGGCAACCCCTCTGTTTTATGACACTGAGGGCCTCTATCAAACACTGAGGTTGATGTTGAAGCAGCTTGGGAAGGCAGTTTTGCACACTCAGCTGCTCTGGAAATCACTGCTTTGTCTGATGGGTCTAGTGGAATAGTATCTGAGGCATCCTAAGCACTATCCCCTGTTTCTGACTGTTTTTCTGGTTCTGAAGACCCAGAATTTTCATCCCTTCCAAACACTCCAGACGCTGCCACAGACAGCTCATCAGCGTGTCAGCATGGATGTTTTGACAATGGCACCCTCAACTCTGGAGGTTCTGCAGCCCATTGTTGAGTCTGCAACAAACTTTTCAGGGTCTCTTGCATACCTTGCATTTGCTTCTGAAGCTGACTGATGTCCCTTTCTACATGCTTGCACTTACGAGCTTGTTTACATCTGACCCCTTCATCCTGAGGATCCTGTTCAGACTGAAGTAGCTCTTTGCCTGCAGAAATCTCAGAGGGTAAACCAATGGTGTCCTCCTCTTGCATCGTAACACAAGGAAAGTTAAATCAATTTAGCTAGCTTTCTTCTCCAAAGACGAAGAGGCCTCTTTGTCTGAATTATAATAATAAGATTCCCACACTGCGATCACAGACAGCTCTCCGTGACATGGCAGCTTTCACACTTACAGGTGAAGAGGCCCCCCTTGGCTGTTTGTTAGGAACTACCTCTAAAAATATATAAATATATATTATTATATTTCAAATATAAACAACACCGCATTGCTGATTTAATGCTCACCTTACGTTTTAAACATGAAAAACATATGCCAACATGGTAGCTTCCACCCTCACAGGTGAAGAGGTTCCATTAATCTCACTGCACGCTTCTTACACAAAGCACACGCCAATGTGTTAGTTTCCACCCTCATGGGTAAAGATACTCCTGTCAGCCAGATACAACAAAAGAACGTGAAGCGGAATTCTTATCGTCAAACCACTCTACCGATAGCTAGGAGGCAAAAAAGAGAAATTGGTGGCTCCTTCGCACCTGTATTAATAGACGGCATGGTTAATTTTATATACTGTCTCCTGACAGCTCACCCTTAGCGAGGCTGACCTATACTGTGGCGTGTTGACTGAGATGAAATACAACTACTCAATTACTAAGAGTGTGCATGCTTATCTTTGCTGAGTATCCCCAGGGAATGGTAAAGAGTTCCTGGGCACTGAATAAATGCTAGTGAGAGAGCAGAGTATTTATTGCTGTAGCATTCAAGGGTAAAGGCCTAAACTGGAGAATAATACACCCTTAATTATAAAGGTTCCAAAAGGGGTTTTCGGAGCAATGCCATAGAAGAACCCAAAGAACCATGCAGTGAACAGTTTTTAAAAGAACTTAAAAAAAGGTTCTTTAGAAAAATCTAAAAAACATTTTGTGGAATGGAAAGGTTCTGTGGATTTTAAAGGTTTTTCATGGAATCACAGATGCAAATAAAGAACCTTCATTTTAAAGAGTGAGTCTCAACAGGTAATTACTGGACAGCGGATGCAGAAGAAATGTGCTTACCTACATATAGTTCTATTTAAGTAAGTAAGTAAATAAGCAAATAAATAAATACATTTTTATTTTAAATGGAAAATGGACAAGTTGGACTGTTATTTTCCAGCATACATGTGAACATGCATATCAGAATGCTCTTTCATCATCCCCGTGTTGGACACACTCGTCAGGTTCTTGCAAAGAGACAAATGGGTAGGCTGTGTTGGAGTCCAATGTCACTAGAGCTAAGTAGTGGAGAAAGCAGGAAGATTTTATAACAAATGAATATTTACGTGCCAGTGTTAAAATGTACAATTTGTTTAATTTAAATGTAATTCAAGTATGTATTTTTTTTCAGTGTTGTGCTTTTTGGGGTCTTTTTTATTTTTTATTTGGTCTATTTTTAAACATCCTGACACAGTAACAACATTGGCTTAACCAATAGTGTTTTAGGATGGGAATATCTGGTTGTTTGACCAATTGGAGCAGGTGGAAAAGTTTTGGAAAATAAATATCTTATAAATAAATATCTTGCTCAAAGTCACAGTGGCAACAATGGAGCTACTAATTAGCTCATCAATTTCTGCATCATACCTTCCAGATTTTCCACTCAGCTTCCTACATAAAAAGCCAAATAGTGAGACAGGTTGGTTTACAGAACCAAACCGATCATCTTTGAGCATGGTGGAGTTAAAGGCATGCAGTGCTCTAGTGACGGGCCAACCGAGGGTTGGGTTTAGAAATGGTCAAGAAACTCCTGGAGGCTCGTTGCTCAAACATTTTTGCTGCATGTCGTGACCCAGATGGGCCAAACTCTGAGGTGAATATTCAGGAGCTTTTGAAGACAGTTCAATAACAGTTGGTAAACGTGCATTTGTCTTTTGGACTATATTTGACATTGCAATAGACAGTTTTTTGGGTTTGAAATAACATCACATTTTTCCTGCTACTATTAGATGTTGCTGATCCATGCATTATCAAAGAGTCTGCCAAAAATGTTGGTTCTCTGTTGGGGAAGAATGGCTTGAACCTGCTTGTGAATAATGCTGCAGTGTTGCCACAAAAAAACCATGCTGACCACCACTGTTGAGGACATGCAAAACACCTTCAACACCAACGTGATAGGACCTTTATTTGTCATTAGGGTAATGCAATCACTTTTGGGAACAAGCTGAATCTAAAATGAGGCTTTATTTATTGCGGTGTCTGAAACACTTGGTTGTTAATGTCTTGAGTACCTGCCATATTTGCGTAGAGCAGCTAAAGCCAAGGGCAGACCAGGGATGTCATGTGATAAAGCAGCTGTGATCAACATATCCACAGATTCAGCATCTATGAGCATCATGCCAGTAATGAAAGAGCCATTCCCACTTTTCCCATACAGCATCAGCAAGGTATGCAAGAATCCCAAGACTGTTCTGATGGGCTTCATCAGAAAAATCCTCATTTGTAAGTGGTTTGAAACTCAATTAAAATCATATATTTGGAAATGTTTCAGTATGAAAAGGTCAGATTAGATTTCAAATAGTTTAATGTGTAATGTCCCTGAATAGAAAAAAAGTAATTTTTTCAAAAAGTAAACGATTTGAAATTGAATGTAATATCACAACGAGTGTGCTATTGAGCTGTGTGCAAAATCACCTTTGTATACAGTTCTAACAAAAAAACGTTTTAACTGATTTGAAACTTTGTCATGCATCTGTTTTCCTTTCAGACTGGTCTTAACATGTTGACCATATATACCGCAAGGGACTTGAAGGCAGATGAGATCCTCTGCATTTCCATTCACCCAGGATGGGTGAGGACAGTCATGGGGGGAGATGAGGTAAATCTAGATTCAGTAATAAAGGAATCTCTCAGGACCTAAACAGAACATGAGGCCTGAATCACAAAAGCACACTGATGCAGGCCCGGATTGGCTAATCGGGAGCACCGGGAAAATTCCCGGTGGGTCGGTCTGTTTTTTGGCTGCGAGGGCCGGTGCTGTCATGCCACTGCTATGGGGTTGAAATATGGATGCCCGTATTTAAGGCATCAAAGAAGCGTCCTGTATGAAAGTTATAACACAGTTTGTCCCGTATTCGCAGGCATATGCCATATGACCACCAGATATAAATAACAAATTCTCAATTGATAATTAATCATTAATTTTGCGCAAAATATTGTTTTATTTGTGAACGTAGCCGATTGAAGAAGGCTTTAAGACCAAGCTTCTCGTGCATTCTTAAACTTGGACCTCATTTTATTGAAGTAGAAATCCAAGCGCAAGAAGCAGCCCACACTCAGCCCACAAGTTTTCTTTAATTGAAAAATATGCATTTTCATTCATTCATAGGCTATATGGTTGCAATAATAGCCATTTTAGTTCAAAAAATTTAAGTGCATTGACGTTTCATAGACGTTCAGTTACGCTTTCAAATTTCTTGCCATTTGTATGTATGTAATTTCACAGTATTTTCACCTCCTAAATTACTACACTACTTGTGCAGTCACAATTTTATAATGGTACAATTTACTCAGGCTGATGACTTTTTTTGTATGACATTAAAATTATTTTTAGAATATAGGTTAAGCAAAACAAATGTGATTATTTCTGAGAACTTTTTAACTGCAGGCAGACATTATGGTACAGTATGCCTACAAATATTTAGTTGGAGATATGCGAGCAAAAAATAATAGATTAAAAAATGTATAATAAAGTGCAAAGGCGGCGCTGAAAAGGCCAGTAAATAATAATAATTAAAAAACAAAGCTGTAGAAAAATATAATGAATTACAAGTCTGTAGAGAACAGTGTGCTATTGCAGACTTATATACTGAAGTTTTAATTACATTATTGTAATAGCTATAGTCAGTCGTGAACTAAAGTGGGCCGCTCTAAGGCATGAAACTCCAGGGCTGAAAATGACTCCCACTCCGGCCCTGCACTGGTGGTCTCTTTTTTGATAATTGCTACACTATTTTAAATGCATGTTCTTCCCTGTTTGCCCACCAGGCGCCTATTGATGCCAGAGAAAGTGTGGAGGGGATGCTGTGTGTCATTGGCAGCCTTAATGAGAAGCAGAATGGTGCATTCTTAGACTACACTGGAGAAACAATGCCCTGGTAAACCAGAAAAAAACTCTTAAAAGAGGAACTTTATCAAAGGGCTTATCCAGATGACCTATTTTAACCAATATAAACAAAATAAGCATAGTCATTAATGTTTATGACATGTTCAATTTAATTATCTGTGTGTTCAATACAATAAAACAAACGATACCACAATATTGTGTCTACACTGGAAAAACAATGCCCTGGTAAACCAAAAAAAAAAGTTCATCAAAGGGCTGATCCAGATGACCTATTTTACCTATTATAAATAAAGTTATAAGTCATTAATGTTTGACATGTTCAACTTCATTCTCTGTGTGTTCAATACAATAAAACAAACTAACCTAAACAATACTTCAATATTGTGCCATTTATCTGAATGCATAAACTTTTTGTGCTGTATAATTTGCCATTCATCATTTAAAAAAACACCATCACAACACATATTTAGTATTTAATGTTAAGTGTTTTCTGACAGCATTTCTACACTACTACATGCACCTTAGCAAGCAATATGGGATGGGACTTAAAGACACTTAATCAGTCTTTTTACATTTTGATCAATATCCTTAAATTTTATAAACTATTACATAGATCTACTGATATCCAAACATTTACTTTGGTAGACAACAAACTGTCCATAAAACTTAACATCATGTACTACCAATCAAAGGTCTGGACACACTTGACTGAGCTTCTTGTGCACTTTAAAATCTGTTTATCTAAAGCCTTATGCTTAAATGCCTGAAATTAATTTTACACGCATAACAGACTTTTGTACTTTAAATTTTGACAAGTCATGTCTTGTGGCTAAGAAACTTCCACTGAATTAAAAGATAAATAACTGTTGGTGGGGAAAAGGAGGCTAGCAGTTATTGGGTAGACAGCTTGATACCGAGGACTTCGGTTTTGAGAAATAATTGAAAAATTCATCACGGTCAGTTTGTGTTAAGACCATAAAAACATGGGCTGATAACTACTCTATAAAGAGTATCTTTTCTGAGACTCTACAAGGAATTGTAAAGAGTTCATGGCCGTTGAATAAATGCTAGTGAGAAAGCCAAGTCTTTTTTGCTGTAGCATTCAAAGGTAAAGGCCTAATATTACACTTAAATATAAAGGTTCCAAAAGGGGGCTTACGGAGCAATGCCATAGAAGAACCATTTTTCCTTCCCCAATGAAGTCCACTCAGTGAACAGTTCTTATAAGAACATTAACAAAGGCCTCTTTAGAAAAATCTAAAGACCCTTCTGTAAAGAACATTTTGTGGAATAGAAAGGTTTTTCATGGAACCACAGATGCAAATAAAGAACCTTTATTTTAAAGAGTGAATCTCAACAGGTAATTGCTGGACAGCTAATGCGGAAGAAAATTCCATGACTGACTAATTTAAAATGTTCTTACCTACATATGGTTCTATTTATTTATTTTAAAATATATACATATATTTTTTTTTTTTACATTTCCAGCATACATGTGAAAATGCATCCCAGAATGCACCTCATAAGTGAGAATGCCCAAAGTGTGCAGAATTGGAATCCAGATGAATGGTGGTGACTTTCTATGAAAATTGGCCACATCTGGTCATACTTCAGTTTGACTTATTTTATGATTTGATTTAATTCTAAAACCTGGAAAAATTGTAATTTAGTAGAATAAAAGGTAAACGTTTCCAAATCTTTGACTGGTACTGTATAACTGAAGCAGAAATACATCAATAAAACTGGCATCACCAGGAGGCACTGTTCCATACTGCCACTCTCACAGGGCAGATCTTCAGCGGCCCTGGATTGTTCCCATTTATATTTGCCCCCGGACAGAAAAAAGGGAACATTGTCTCAGTAAAGTGGTCATTGAATGTGTAGATAGGTGTGACACCCACTGAATCAAAGAAGCTGACCTCTCCTTTATTATAGTCGATTTTCACCCGAACCCTTTCCAGGTGGCCCTTCAGGTTGAGCGGTGTATGTGGGGTGGTCATGGCTGTGTACTTCCCATCAGAGAGAGCGATGGTCCAGAATCCTCCTTCGGCACAGCCTGAGATTTTGCCTTTCCTGGCTACTGATTCTTTAACCACACCAATTACCCAGTCATTATTTTGGCCCACGTCCACCTCCCAGGAATGACATCCTGAGGTGAAACCCTTGGAGCCCAGTACAAAAACAAAGTGGTCAAAGCGCTCAGGGTTATCAGGCAGCTCTTTCATCGTCCCTGTGTTGGACACACTCGTCAGGTTCTTGCTAAGAGACAAACAGGGGTACGCTGTGTTGGAGTCCAACGCAACTGGAGCTAAGTGTTAGAGAAAGCGGGGAAAACATTTTAACAAATGTATATTTATGTACCAGTGTTAAAATGTCAAATTTGTTTAATTTAAATGTAATTTAAGTGTGTAATTTTTTCGGTGTTAAAAGTGTTTTTTAGGAATTTTTTTAACATCCTGACACAGTACATTGGCTCAACCAATAGTGTTTTGGGGCAGGAATATCTGGTTGTTTGACCAATTGGAGAAGGTGGAAAGGTTTTGGAAACCTGTCTGAAAGCAATCACTTTTTGCAATTTCATTTGCCACGTTAGTAATTACACCCATTAAATAGTAATTACACAGCTTTAAAGGGTTAGTTCACCCAAAAATGAAATTAGGCTGCGTTTTACTCACCCCCGAGGCATCCTAGGTGTATATGACTTTCTTCTTTCAGACGAATCCAGTCGGAGTTATATTAAAAATTGTCTTTGATCTTTCAAGCTCTGTCATTGCAGTCATTGCAGTTGCATTGCTTCAGTCCAAAAGAAGTTAAATAAAAAGCGCCCATCCATAAAAAAAAGTGTCTCACACAGTTACAGGCGGATGACGTATGAGGTCGGCTTTGTGCATGCGCCGCTGAGAAGTGATGCACGTGGAAACGCAGCGGAGAGATCAAAACAAAACAACGGTCAAGAATTAGAAGTACAAAACAAGGATTTGTAAAGAAGAATGTCAGAGGATTTCGATATAAGCCAAGAGGAGGCTGGTTTTCCTTTGCTAAAGGAAGGAAACTTTGTTTCCTTTGATCCTGTAAACAAACGCTGATTTCAGGAGAGTCACCGGCGCATGCACAATGCTGAATTCATACGTCTGTTCTATTTACAACTGTTGGCGCAAGCTAGATTAAAGTGATTATTACGTTTTGAATATGGATATTTTTCTTACAAAAACGCATCGATTCGCTACAGGAGGCCTTTGTTCACCCCCCGGAGCCGTGTGAGACACTTTTTTTTATGGATAGGCACTTTTTATTTAACTTCTTTTTGACTAAAGCAATGCAACACCCGCTGACTGCAATGATAGAGCTTGAAAGATCAAAGACAATTTTTAATATAACTCCGACTGGATTCATCTGAAAGAAGAAAGTCATATACACCTAGGATGCCTCGGGGGTGAGTAAAACACAGCCTAATTTTATTTTTGGGTGAACTAACCCTTTAAGAAAGTGTCATTGATAAATATAATTTAATAGATAATACATTTAATATAATACCACATTTAATTTGTCTTTATGAATTAGCCATAAACATGTATGGATACAACATATGGGCTATTTCCAGAAACATTAGAAGTTTTTGGAATGACACCTATATAAATATTAATATATTGGAATATAAATATATTACTATAAAATATTTGTTCATTTTATAATTTTATCATCATTTTACAATATTTTTACATTATATCATTGTATGTACCATGCTGGCTGAAAACCATTTCCCAGAAAGCTCTACTTTACTCAAAGTCTTCAAATTGGAGCCAAACAACATGATGCAGATTTATAAGATAAAAATGTACACAGAACACATTAGTGATACTCTGAAAGTCTTTGAACTGCAGTTCAGTAATTTCCCTTTCCTGTGCTTCTAATTTTACCTGTCAGACATTCTATTCAAATTCCAACTCCTGAATTTAAAGGGAACCTATTCTGAAATTCTAAATGTTTACACAAACTCATCCAACTCTGTAGTAACTGAACACTCACTGTATTCCACCAGGCTCTGCATTTTTTCCCACACTCTGAACTGCAGCGAGGTGATGTGCTCTGCAACGTCGATTAGAGAATTGGGGACGTTTTCTGGTTCGTTAAATGTTATCTGAGCTCTGGAAGGACATTCATTCAGGTTAGTTGTGGCTTTTATGCAAATAGATCAATCAAATTCTTTCAAATGTACAATGTACTATTACCTCTTTTTGACATTCTTGCAGTTCTGTGTGAAAAAAGTAAAATCAGTTACTTGCACTAACATTTGTATAAACTTGATAAGATTAGTTAACAATCTAAATACAGCAGGTTACCTGTAAAAAGAGGCTGTCAGCATTAGCAATCTCGTTTTCAATGGCCATGACAGCCTGAGAAAAGGTGAGTATATCACGAGCGATTATGTCGGTTTTTTTCTTCATCGTCTGTTTCTTGGTCTCTTCTTCTTCTGCCAGCACAGCAATCCTTGCAGCTTCCTCCTTCAGAAGAAATTGCCGAAGCTCTTCAAACTCCTTGTGAATTTGTTTCTCTGTCTGTTGTCTTTGGTTCTATGTGAATCCAACATAAAGAAGGCAATTAAGTGATTATCCCAGTTATCTGTTGATGGTTAGTGTGTCATATGATGTTTGTTAGTGTGGATCTTGTTCTTTGTTGATACCTTGATGTGGACAGTTATGTCATCACGTTCCTGTTTGGCCTCATAGAGGCGTCGAAGGCTTTTCTTAAGTGGGATGACAATCTGCCGCATTTCCTCCTGGACAAAAAAAAGTACATCTCAATCCAACAATGTCCAAAAACAACCCTCTAGGACAGTTTGTAAACCGAAAACAAGAATCCCACAAGATTTTAAAATAAATTAATAACAATATAGAAATTACGCTAAAAAAAAATCAAGTTCTAACTCTAGGAAAACACATATTTACTATTAATGTCATTGCTTTTGAAAACTGTATTGACTTGCCTCAGTTTATTAAATTCCCAGATATTATCAAGTTTTCCATGACCATGAAAATTTGTTTTTTCAAGAACACCCACCAGATTCCACAATTGTAATTTAGTAATGGTAATTAACCAACTTCATGCATTTTTGTTTTGGCAAGGTAATCTGTATTATATCATTAAAATGCAAAAAATAATCACGTAATTATTGAATATAATGTATAATAATATATTATTAATATAGCATGTATACATTCTGGCAGCATTTATTGTTCTACCTTTAGTTTATGCATATTAAATATTTACAATTTAAAACAATTTACAAAATATCTATAGCATCACAGTAATAAGAATCGAGAATAATGACAAATACAATAAAAATGTCTGGATGCATTATAGTAATAAGGATTTTTGAGGGTTAACATGCGTGTCATAAATCAATTTCAAAATAAAAACAACCAAAAGCCTTATTATTTAGCCTTAGTATTTTGGCTTATTTGTGGTACAAAAATAAGCTTACTTTGAAAATAATTTCTTAAAAGAAGAAATATAATACATCATCACCTTGAGATCATTTGCTGCTTCCTCCAAAGGACACACACTGTGGCCTTGATGTTTCTTGGACGTTTGACAAACACAGCAGAGAACTTCTTCATCATATTGGCAGAACAATTTGAGTCCCTCTCCGTGAGTGGCACAGAGAGCCTCTGGTTTAGACGCCCCGTTGGCTGAATATGAGCCCACTCTCGCAGACGCTTGTCCTTTCAGCTCCTGTGCGATGGCGTCGCACACGTTCTTCAGAGCCAGACTCACGGTGGGCTCCGTCAGAGAACACTTCCTCCTGCACACGGGACATTCCCTCTTGGCCGCCTTCTTGTTCCAGAAGGCCTGAAGGCAGAGGCGGCAGAAACTGTGGCTGCACTTCAGGACCACGGGATCGGTGAAGATCTCGCAGCAGACCGGACAAGAGAGCTCATCCTCTAAGGGCGACTGCGTGTGGGACGACAAAGCTCTCGGGCGCAGAACTGGGACGTTTTTAATGCTTGGAAGGGTGTTTGCTCTTCCAGGTTGCGAGGAAGCCCTTGGTCGCAAGGGCATGGCTGTCTGGTGTTGCTGGAGTCCACTTGCTTTTGAAACCAAAAACGTGATGAGCCCAAGCTACTCCTGCAGTGTTTCATCTAGACCACAAGCCTTCCACAAGCACCCTCACGTTCCAAAAACAAGTCTGTCCTTCACCAATAATGACCTTTTATAGAGCCGTGACTATCCTTAACTTGAAATACCATCACAAAATTCTCAGAAGTCAGTCTTTTGACCGCACCTCGTCCACTGGAGCACTGGGTTTTTATTTACGTCACTCTAATATACGGTCTTGGTTCATTATTGGATCAACTGGTGCTTGAGGGGAAAACAAACCGCCATTGATCTGTGAAATGTTTGGTGTAAGCATTATTGTTTTGGGAACTCGGAGGCAACGTGAGGGGTTGCAAGAAAGCAAATGCTTTCCAAATGCCGCAGGGACATTTACGCAAAGTAACTTATACAGAAAACTCCACATATAGCCACATGAGTGGAAAAAATTGCAAAAATGTGTGTTTCTAACAGGATAACTTACAAATACTATACCAAATCACTCTTAAATCATATTTTCAGTGCAGGTCGCTCGTTCCCTTATATGTCCACAATGGTAATGCAAAAGTAAAGAATGGAAATATGCCCTTGGTGAGGTTGATCAGCCAAGGAGAACGAACCCAATGTTTCAATGAACAACCGTAAGAAGGAAACACCTACTGCTTTCCAGACCATAAAAACAAAACCAAACAACTCATTTTGTTTGTTTTAATATTGTTGAGAAATCTAACAAATAACAATTTGGTGCAATAGCATTTCTGTCAATGAAAAAACAACAACAACATATATAACAGACTTATATCATAATTATTGCCATTTGAAGGTAGTCTGAGACAGAGTAACATGAGGCCATCAAAACCATTACTTCATCAGTGTAAACTATTCATTCTTAAAAACAACGCTTATCTAAATGTGTTCAAAAAGCATCGAATGAAAAAGTGTCCAAAGTAAATCAACGACAAGAGAGCTGTGTTTAAGCTACACTGATAGCTTTACAGTATGTAAAAAGTAACACCAAAACATTTTTTTTTTCTTTTACATTTTTGATCTGGGTCCTTTAAACATTAACCTACATCTTCCATAAGACAAGACGCCTGGCTAAATAATAAAAAAAGAAATATAAAGTTTAAAGTTTTAACCATCACATGATCAGTACTTTACATTTCAAACATGCTCTGACTTTACAGATGTGAAATATTACAGTGTTCAACTGCTTGGTTAAAAGAGTAATAATCAGCTCTGAGTTCCACTAACTCAACATGTGCTCAGTGTAAGACGCCCGTGTTTGGTCATATTTGCAGTAATACTGTCAGTATCTTGGAAATGCTCACTGGACTGGCTGTTGTATAGCTTTTTTTGTAAACACATCAACACTATATACACTCAAATCAATACCATACAATCAATACCATCAGTGCTTTAATATTAACTTGTAAGTAGGGCTGGGCAATATATATATATATTTTTTTTTCTTTTCAAAAGCCATGTTTTGCATGTGTGTGTATATGTATACACACAACATGGATTTTCAAATCTGAAATGAAACTATCCTATCGCCCAGCCCAACTTTTAAGCCCTTCATACTTCATACCTCCTCCACTATTCTTTTAAAGGATAAATACTGTAACAGGTGAAACACTATCTGTAATACTTCATGATATTTCTTAATACTGATTTTACTGATAAAAAAGAAAAAGATTTCCTTGTGTTTGGCATTATGCAGTAGTTTACCACACTACTAAAATGAAAACGGATGGTCTATTTCTTTCCCGTTTCTTTTACTCTTTTAAAATAAGAGCTAAGTCACAGAACTGGAAATGTAAAGCACTAGAGGTCATTTAGAAACGGTTCACTGCAACAGCTTCAAAGCCACTTGAAATCCTTTGTATAATAGAGAACAAGAGTACATAACAAGACAGCACATGCTTTAGGGAATCATTATAGTGTTGATAAGACAAATGGTCCATGATTCTGCCATGGGACGGGTCAGATCCACACCGCAGAGGTCACTACAGTGCAAACCAGCATTGCCTTGATCTCTGCACTGTGCCTTACCGTGCAATTTATACAGCGTCGGGCAACACAGTGCAAGTGAAAGTCACAGTATGCAACAGAGTAACCTCACAGGGGTACCAAACGCGGGCCCTGGAGTAAACACCTTGCAAATTCAATGAGTCTCAGCATCTTTTGCTTAATATCCTACTAAATAAGACATTTCATATAAGTGATTAGGCTCAACCTAGCCAAATCTGAATACAATTTTAAAATGCATTCAATGTAGTGTCTTCATAACATCTGCATCTTAAAAAAAAAAAGTGGAGTTAGAGGCCTACATACAAGTGTTTCCAGCGTTCTTAAAAGCATCCCAGCATATGATCCCAAAATCAACAAAAATAAAACTCAAGTTTTCCTAGAATTACCACTTTTAGCCATTTCTACAATTACACCCGACCGACCTTTGCATCGCCGATGGCACCCCACACATCAAACACAAACTCATCTGGAAATGCAAAATCACCCAGAGTCTCATCCAAAGCTTCGGCAAATTCATCCGGGTTCTTTTTGTCCTTGCCGAGCTCCACCATCGTGGCAGCTGTAAATGAGTGTGGGAGTTAGAAACACCACTTAAAAAAACCAACTGTATCAAAACAGCAATATGCAGGGAAACATACCAAGTTCACTGTCTCTAATGCCCATGTAGCTCTCCAACAGATCATCGACTTTCTCAATAGCTTTTTCTTCAAATGCTGATGGCTGCAACACAAAGAATGAATGAAATATTACAGATTACCTCACTCAGCTAAAAATTATGATTGATTAGATGATTGTGTCATTGTGGTTGGTTGTCTGTGGTGTTTTTCTAAAATGATGTTGCAAACTGTACTGATAAGTCACCAGAATAATGTTATCTAGCTGGCATAGCACGAGGTAGCATAACACATAAGGTTTTGCCGAATTTGTAAAAATTGTGATAGACTTGAGAGTATCAGTAAAAATATTGTAAACTACAAAACAATCTTTAACATCTGCATTACTCAGTACAAGTGTGTTTATGAATATATATGGCGTATATGTATATATATATATATATATATATATATAT
>NW_015551047.1:525878-538485 GCF_001515605.1 Sinocyclocheilus anshuiensis
ATATGTATGTGTGTGTGTATACATGTAAACCTACACACACACAAACACAAGCACACATATATATTTTTTGACTACAATTGTATATATAATACTTATGAATATATGGAATCAAAATATAACTGTTTCATTTCCAGCTTCTTGCAATTTGTCTTTTAGTAAAGAAAAATATCTTAAGAAAATGCTTGCAAAAAGTGATTTGATGCATCTTCATGCATAAAATGCAGGCAAAGATAAGAAATATTTAATTTAAAATAAGTAAATATCAATGCTGTTTTTTTTTTTTTTTTTAAGATTTATTTTTGGCGTTTTATGCCTTTTATTTAGATAGGACAGTAGGTCGACAGGAAGCGAAGTGGGTGAGAGAGAGGGGGGTGGGATTGGGAAAGGTCCGCGAGCCGGGACTCGAACTCGGGACGCCCGAAGCGCAACAGCGCTACATGTCGGTGAGCTGCCCACGAGGCCATCGGCTCCGACAATCACTGTTGTTTTTTTAAAAGATTTTACTGATACATGTAAATGTAATTTCTATAATTTTGCTATACATTAATTCGAAATTCCCTAATATTTCAAGGTTTTCTATGACTGTGGGAACTGAAAATATGTATATTTTTCATTACTATATATTAGGGCTGCGATGATAAATCGATGCAGAATCGATTCGTGGATGGATTCTGAGATCTTCCAAATGCATCGCGATTCTCTCTGGAATCGATTCCGAGCTTAGATTTTGAACAGCAGATGGCGCTCTAATCTAGTTTTTATCCGCACACTCAAATGCTCATGAAGAAGAGTGCTAAAGAGCACTTGTGCATTCAGCCGAGTCATGCAATTTCACCTCGGCTCAGAATGCTTTTATGACGCGAGATTAATGTAAACACAGCCCACTGTGAACACCTTTGTAATTCGCTTCAACCTTTTCGAATTTTATAAATGATTATTTTAGGTTCAAGTGTGTGTAAGGATTTGAAACCAAGCAGAGTATGGCATGCAGCGCCATCTGCTGTTCAAAACTAAGCTCAGAATCGACTAGAGAAAGAATTGCGATGCATTCGGAAAATCTCCTATTTTCCCAGCCCTACTATATATGATATCAATTAATGAAAAAGTCTTCTAAATAAGTGCAAATTCTAAGTGCTTTTCTGTGAGCGTACAGCCGCTTCTGTAAGATCTAGGTTTTTTTCATATTAGTCACAATCCGATTATATTGTTATATGTGACAATATGCTGAATTGTCAAATACTGTATGTAGTGCTGGGCGGTATATACCGGTTCATACCGAATACCGGTGTTTATTTTTGTTATGATATGAATTTTTAAAATACTGCAATACCGGTGTATGTCGCTTAAACAACGTTCGGAACGCAATACTGTTTGAAAGGGGTCCCAATACCGTGATATCAATTTTTGGTCATACCGCCCAGCACTAACTGTATGTACTGAAGTGTGTATCATATTACAAGACAGCTAGACATGCCTAGACCTTTCCAATCACACAAATGAAAACACGTATCGTATCCACCGACTCATGAACTGAATTGACATGACTTCACCGTGCATTTAACCCAACGGTCTTACCAGTTCCTCTACGGTAGCTGGTCCTTTAGACCTCAGACGTAGAGTTCCTCTGCCCGTTCCTAACTGTGCAGAGCCCGACCTGCTTCCCGACCGCTGACTGATCATGTCTTTAAAAAAAAGGGTAAAAAAAAATCATATCAGATTCACTGTGGCCATCAATGTCAGCTACAGGATATTCAAAAACACTTACCAAATGCCTTCAAAGGTTCCACCATCTTCAGGAAAAATGTTTTCCCTTTAGGGAGTTCCTTCAGCATCTTGGCAACCTCATAATGGCGGCAGCCAATGAGTATCTGCCCGTTGATTGACTCGATCATGTCGCCCACATTGATGACCTGGATCTGATGAATAATACTGCCTTCTCTAATTCTCTGCAAAGGAAACAGATGATTTTCAGATGATTACAGCTTTGCAGCAGGCTGGGTGGTATGACTGGTCAAGATGAGGTTAAACTTATTATTAAGATGTGTTTGGTAGGTACAACGTGGTAGGGTGTATACTCTATACCAGGGTTCCTCAAATCTTGCCCTGGAGGGCCAATGCGCTGCAGAGTTTAGCTCCAACCCTAATCAAACTCACCTACCTATGATTTTCTAATGATCCTGAAGACATTGATTAGCAAACTCAGGTGTGTTTGATTAGGGTTAAGAGCGAAACTCTGCAGGAAAGTGGATCTCGTGGGCCAGATTTGAGGATCCCTCCTCTATACGGTTGTCGAGCAATGGCACAACTTGACTCATTAACATAGAAATCAACTGATGTGCAATCACAAGCGTGCTTATATCAGCTCATTTACAACAATTAAGAATCTGAAAAACCCTTTTTGTAATGTTGGTTTTAGCACTGTTAATCTTTTGTTTTAAACCAAATATTACATAATGTGGGGCTTATAAATGAGATGAATGATCTTCATTTGCTTTTGTTTTTTAAGAGAAAATCAGGGGTGTTTGGTTAGGGTTAAGAGCGAAACTCTGCAGGAAAGTGGATCTCGTGGGCCAGATTTGAGGATCCCTCCTCTATACGGTTGTCGAGCAATGGCACAACTTGACTCATTAACATAGAAATCAACTGATGTGCAATCACAAGCGTGCTTATATCAGCTCATTTACAACAATTAAGAATCTGAAAAACCCTTTTTGTAATGTTGGTTTTAGCACTGTTAATCTTTTGTTTTAAACCAAATATTACATAATGTGGGGCTTATAAATGAGATGAATGATCTTCATTTGCTTTTGTTTTTTAAGAGAAAATAGGCAAATGAGAGGAAGAACAATTCACCATATTATGCAAAATAAGCATTACTTACATGGTTATTTAATGCTTAAAACGTTTTTGTTGAATTTCCACCAATAACTACTGTGATGTACACTTCCACTCAAAAGTTTGGATTCAGTAAGATTTTTTCAATGTTTTTGGAAGAAGTCTTCTTATGGTCACCAAGGCTGCATTTATTTAATCACAAATACAGTAAAAACAACATATATTATTATAATTTCAAATGACTGTTTTCTATTGTAATATATTTTAAAATGTAATTTATTCCTGTGATGACAAAGCTGAATTATCAGCATCATTACTCCAGTCTTCAGTGTCACATGATCCTTCAGACATCATTCTAATATGCTGATTTGCTGCTCCAGAAACATTTATTATTATTATTATTATTATTATTATTATTACCAATGCTGAAATCAGATGTGCTGCTTAATATCTTTGTGGCGACTGTGATATTTTTTTTGCTGGATTCTTTGATGAACAGAAAGCTCAAAAGAACAGCATTTATTTGAAATTATATTTTTTGTAACATTATAAATGTCTTTCCTGTCACCTTTGAACAACTTAATGCATCCTTGCTAAACAATAGCATTAATTTCTTGTTTAAAAAAAATAAAAATCTTTCTGACACCAAAATTTTAGACAGTATTATTGGAATATATATTGAAAATGTACTCAAGCTGTAACATTCAAATTTGGTCACATAGCAAACTCTTAGTTTTACCATGAAAATCATGAACGTACTTGCATCCTTAAAATCCCAGGTCATTCCTCTCACCTTAATGAAAGCATAGCCAGCTCCATTATCAGTGATGGTGAGCCCCAGTGCATCCTCTCCTTTAAAGACCTCCACCTCTTTTTTCTGGCCCTTCACATGAGCGAATATAAAGTCCTCTAGTCCGATCTGGCCACCCAAAAGTTTATCCATATCCACTTTGTGAGTATTCAGTGTGCAAAACATCACCTGGCATAAAAACATAATCATTTAGTTAGTATAATCACAAGGCCTGCTTTTATAACACAAAGGGAAATCCCGCTCACCTCTGTTGGAGGAATCCCAAAGGCCTCTCCTATCTTGGCGTAGAGCTCACGTACATTGCTGAAGCCCTCGATGCGACCCGTGGGGCTGCCGTGAGCCAGCTGGGTGTGGAAGATCAGGCGAGGTCGCAGGCTGGTGGGTGGAGGTGGTAGGCCCTCATGGGCAGCTCCTTCACCCAAGCTGACCCTGCCACCATCCAGGCCATCCAACCCTGGGACGTTCAGTCCAGCTCGGATGGGCTCGGCCTCCTCGTTCTCCACCAGTGGAGACGCCTTCTTTCTGCGTCCCAATCCAAGTGGCATTTTGGATGCTGCCGTCTTCGTTTCTTGTGCAGGCACAATGTTTTGATACAAGAAGGGTCTGTGCAGCACCTTTAATAATGTGCCCAAATCAAAGTACAAAGTGTCTTGAGTTCAACCCATTCAAAGGAAATCTCCAGACCTGTGATACAAAGATGGACAAACAGGGATCAAAAAAGATACATTTGTAGCAAATTTAATAGACAAGCAAAGAAGATGAATAATAATAATTTAAACTTACAAGGAATTTAATTTGGGGAATATTATAAATCATTATAAATAAAAGACTAGTTGCATACAACCAAAAACAAGAAACAGTTAATTAAAAAGTAAATATAAGAATGTGTTACTAATAAAAATACAACTTTTTACTTTATTTTATTGTACATATTATGCATAATTCTAAATGTAATTTCTATAATTTTGCTAGCCTTGAATTCTACATTTCCTGATATTTCCAGGTTTTATATTACTATTTTTTTCATCATCACTTTTTTGATTTATAATAAGATTTAATGCATAAATGTATCTTCCATCACTGAATTCAAAATACCCTGGTACTTCCATGTTTTCTATGACTGTGGGAACATATTTTAATGTGCATTTATATTTCCTACATTTCAAGTAATATAAATAAGTGCAAAATTTCATGGTCACTTCTATAAAATCTACGTTGCCATTCTCATACATTAATCACAATTAACAAACTGGGTAGGAAAAGGATGCATTTGTAATAAGGAATTTTATTTAAATTTAAAAGGATTTAATTTGGATAAAATTCAAAACACCAAAAATAAGAAGAAAACATTTGCTTCTGCCTTGTTTATTTACAGTCATCCAGCATGCAAACTCGAACAGCAACCTGACTAAAAATGGCAAACTAAACTCAAATACCGACCACAGAAAAAGCACTTTCATGTGTTGAAGGTTCAGGATTAAAGCAGCCTGGCATGTTTCTATTCATAGACTGAAGCTAAAGCAGCTAACAGTATATATAGAGTTAGCATGTTAGCATCGTCTGGACATCACGACACTTACCAAACTAACACTGACAGAGAGAAAACCATGAACCGCTGGGACGTCGGGCTTATACTCTATTCATTGTAAAAGATGACTGTTGAGGAGGGTTAAAGCGGGAGTTAGGGACTATGTTCTGGTAAGTGAGAGAAAGGCGAATAGCACATCTCTCAACACAACCTGCAGTTCTTCCTCTAGTCTACTGAGAAAGCAAACAGCAGCTCAAACACGCGCGCACTGCTGCCACCTACAGGAGCTGTAGGGGAAAGCGTTATAGGTTACCATGGCTGCGTTTCCCAAAAGCATGGTAAGCCCAAGTAGATCGTAGACCCATTTGTCACCAATTTAAAAAAAAAAAAATCCTGCATTTCACATTAAAAAATGCAGCCATTTGAATAAAAAAGTGCCCCCACAGCGCATCCAGTGAAGCCTTAGGGCCCCGGTCCCTAGTCCCCTCAGCAGATATGGCTCCTGGATGGCAAATTTGAAAAGTGAATACAACTTCAAATGAAAGTGTTGTTGTGGTACATAAAAATAAGATTACTGTTGCAATACAATTTATTTGATTTGTGTTCAACAAACATACAAGGTTCCCACATTTTTGAATCGATGAATTTCCATGTTTTTTTTTTTTTATTTTAGAATAATTTTATAGAGATTGCTGGGCAGAATTCATATATTTAAAATGTTATTCTTATTTTAGATACTTAAAACATTCAACAGGTTTTGCACTGCTCACACAAAGAGCAATACCATCTAGTGATAAAGATATAGTTCACCCAACAATGAGTATTTGCTGAAAATTTGTTTCTTTAAAGATTTCGAGAATATGAGCATTACAACTTGCTCACCAATGGATCCTCTGCAGTGAATGGGTGCCGTCAGAATAAGAGTCCATCCAGATGATAAAACATCACAGTATTCCGCATGACTCCAGTGCATTGATCATTGCCTTGTTAAGCAAAACGCTGTGTTTGTCAGAAACAAATCTATCACTGAAGTAACTTTTAAATTTGTCACTTCTGGCCATAATAAAACTTCTTCCAGTGAGAAGATCCATCCTCTTTTCTTCTCACATCAAAATCCACCAACATATTTGTTTAGAACTGCTTTTGCTCATAAACATACTTGATATGTGCACATTTCTCTCCTAATTCAGATGAGATGACTTACTGGAGAAAGCAATTTTATGTATAGACAACTCGTATTTTAGCGGGAAACATTTTAAAGTTAGAAACATCTTAAAGATGGATGAACTTTGAACACATCAGTTGTGTAGAAATAGAAAAAAAGTATAACTTTTCTAAATACTTAAAACTCTTGTAGCGCTGACAATCACAATAACACTTTTCCATGATCATGTATGCATTCTTGAATACAAATACAGTAACAGACTTACTACAAGACAGCACTTGTAAAGCCTTTAATTGCAAGGAATAAAAAACAATTACGCATATGATAAAGAATTGTGAAGCATTTCCCTACAAAAAAAAAGCCAATATCTTTTTACAGAAACGCACAAATTCCATAACGTTGTGAATTTCAAATAGCATGCTGATGATGCAGCAACAATGAGTGAGGTACTTTAAACTGTGCATATGTGCCATCGCAATCTGCATACGTTTGGCACAAATACTGTCGTTCCTCATAAAATTACTTCTGGTAATGGCAGTTCTAAGATGCAAAATCCAATAAAGTCTATAAAATCGCCATTATCTCATCATTGTACATCATCTCAATATGTGCACTACAATAACAGCATAAATATGACTAAGTAAAATAAGAGTGTGTTTCCAGGGCCATGAAAGAATATTATGAATTCTTTTCAAGCTACATTGCAAGCAAAAAAGGTTTAAGTTGTGTTTAATGTTTTATAGTGTAAATTCCCACAAATGAATGCTCCTTAGCAAATTAGAAGTCTTGAAAGCTGAAGTGTAATTTTGCAGCAACCACACACCATTTATGCTTTCCAAAACATCACCCATTAATAGTTACTTAAAGCTACATTCAAGAATTTTTAAACCTGAAATGTACCTACTTGGCTGCAACAAATAGAGGAGGGATGGTCTGAATGGAGCAGTTATGTGCTCAAAGACACAATGGTGACATGGAAATCACAGTAACCTATCATGGATCAATCCTAGCTGGAGAAAGCGAGTGGTGTCTGCAGTGTAAATGTGCGGTCACATTTACCATTGCTCAGTGAATCTGCATGGTCGAAATCCAGTCTCTCCAACAGGAATCTATGCGTTTGGCAATTCTGTGTGAACGTTTCTGCGACGGTTTCAAAGCAGTCACAGAAATTCACTGCGTTGAGCCCAAGAAAGCTGCTTCATTTGAAAATCTGCGTGGGGAAATTTTTGCCCCCACAGATTCCTATTCTCCTTATTTTTAACATACGAGCTGATACAGCCGTTTAACTTGAATGTGCGAGGCATCTGTTGTCTTTCGCTTCCAGTCATTTTAATAAAAAAAAACTGCAAGCTATACTGCTTGACATTGCAAACAGGTATTTCTTATCATATTATTTTAATGTATTGTCATAATTATAAACACACTGGTTTGCAGCACAAGTAGTTTTATTGTACTTACAGACCTTGTAGCTCCGCCCCTTTTCTGCACTGCGTTTGTTGTCTTCTGTCTTCCGTTTGGATTTCCACAGCGTTACCGTAAATTCACATGAATTTATTAATTAACCACTCGTTTAAAAATCTTCCCAGTCTACTGACATTTACGTCATTCGCTTCAAACATTACAATGTTCATGATAAATTTCGTTAGCTCTACATTAAGTAAACCCACCAGCTTATTAATCTTCAACAGTGATGCTATTGAGCTACCACAAAAATGGAAGTTCAAAATTCTAAAAACTAACATTCTAAAGATGGCTGCGCACTTGTTTCTCTCACACACAATGTCTATTCCAAGCGGAAACCTTCCTGTCTCTCTGAATCTGACATGGAAGTGACTTTAACTGCAATTCATCAACTGACTGCTAGAAGACGTGCTACAAAAGGGAGTCAATCCCATAGACCCCCAGGTTAAAATGGCCAACTTTACAGCAGAAAAAAAAAATGTTTACGGCCTGGTACAAAAAGTGGTTTTGGTCTATATTGCTAATCTTGCCCTTCATGACAACTGTGAGGTGGTGGATTTTTTTTTATAACTCATCGGTTTAAATTATAATAAAATTCTGCATAATTAAGGGCGTGGCCACTTGAGTGACAGGTGGATTGCCTGCTTGTGGAGCTAGGCAGGCTTGGTTTCAGCAACCAGGCACCTCAGCTCCACCCGTGTCCTGCCTCTTTGCCCATTTCCAATTATCCAGGAGTGACGTACTGCCAAGATGGCGACGGCCGGCTCCGCCCACTTGGGGCTTCAAAAATGCTCTTCAGAAACCTATGAGTGACATCACGGACACTACGCCCATGTCTATGGTCTATTCATCTAGTTATTTACCTATAGCGCCTAATGAATCGGAAATCTCGCACATTCATAGAAGATAGCTTACTTCAACATTGACAAATGAGGTGGATTGGAATGACTCCATTTCCCCAGGGAAATTGTATCACGCAATAGTAAATGTAACCACACTTTAACATGCTCTGGAAGCACTGTGATAATGCTCAGGAGCCCTTGGAATTTCCTGGGCTCACTCTATGCAAAGAAACTCGGCTCCCCAGCAGCCCCGTCATTGGGATTTCACACACCCACAATCTCACACACACACACACACACACACACACACTTCTACAATTACTATTTGAGATCCTCAGGAATGTATAAAACCCTATTGTTCAGCATTGACATTACTGTTAAGTACAATGTTGACTGCTCAGAGACTAAAATTGGAATATTATTTTAATAAAAGAAAATATAAAGGTTCAAGGGGAAAGAAACCTGAAGAAGCAAACAAGAGGATGACGGAGCATTTACTTGGAGGTACTGCTAAACTATGTGTGAAAGTCAATATATTACTTCTGAAATGTTTCACAGAGTTCTGTAAAAGTGCATTGCAATATAAGTAAGCGGGTATAAATAATCTGTTGGGAGCTCTATTGTGTTTCTCTGAGCTTGACTTTTGTGTATTTACCACTGATACTTTCAGCTGCAATAATATCTAGAAAATCAGAAGGGCCCAATCATAGGATCTGTGTGTTGAGAGTCTGTCCTCCAGCGGTTGCAACGCTCAAGGTGGTAGGATCTGAACCAGAGATTCACGGGCACTCGGTCCCAACTTGTCCGGAAATTTCACTGAGAACTCTAGCACCATGTCTCCTCTCTTTTCAGGACATTTGGACAGTGGCAGTCCTTCTCCCACTATCCTCTTCTTCATACCGGGTTTGATGACATCACGTGATGTCACTGTGACAGTTCTACCATCCAAGGTGGGGGCGCTGATGGTGCAGCCGCATAGAGCCTGAGTAAGTGATGGTTAAGAGAGAATAACAGGATTAACAAGATTTCCTTATTTAACCCTAAGGCTACATGAATAACCAAAATAATATAAAAATCACTATACGCCATACTGCCATTTATCAAAGGCTGCGATTTAAATAAATAAATGCGCCGCCTGTTTCAGAGTGAATTGCGGCACTATGTTCGTTTACATGGGAGCAGCTCATGATCCAGTGTTTTCAGCATTTCAGAGCTAGATTCAGAGTGAAATCACGCGGTGTTCACACGATAGATGCTATTTATACTAAGTGAAAATAGCAGTATTTTTTAGTGATATGCTAATAGCTAGATTCTATTTATACTATGTTAAAATAGCAGGATATTCTGCTAATTACTTATTGCAAATAGTGGCAATTATCTGCACCTCAGCATTGTAATACATTATAAAACAGTATGCAATAATAACTTATTAAGTGTCAATTTTAATTCAAATTATTACATGGATGCCACCTTATTGGGACAAAAGCCCTCCCTACACCTACCCTAACCCTACCCCATACTTTATTTTCAACTTTTTGATTATTTCCTTCATTTTTATTAAAAATAAATGCTTTTCTGATGTGATGTGATTTGATTTGAAATTTGAAAAGGGAGAAAAAAAGTTTGCCAAAAAGCTGATTCGAATCCGGGTCGATCGCGTCAAAAGGAGTATGACCATAGACTGTAAAAGAGTATGACACACGCTTTACCATCTACGCCACTGAATCTGACGACTGATGACCGTCTTTTGTAATGTTGACTAGGGAGCGGGTGTAAATAGCCTCTGCCAACAAGGCGGGCTATTTGCACTTAGTGTAAAATAATTTCCAACAGTTAAACAGTTGCCCACAGAAAAAAAACAGGGGGTGCTGCAGCACCACTACTTCCCGCGCCTATGATTCTCATGTTACTTTACTTGAATAAAGATGTACTTTAATTATGAGAAGAATTCTAGGAACAAATTTTCTTGTAAAATATCAAAATTATCCTTTGCTGCACTCATTGCAGGGTTTCTACAGACATAAACAAGTTAAATTGAAGACTTTTTAAGACCTTTTTAATACCACCTTCTATGAAATTTGAGACCTAAACCTGTAATGGAAATACACATTGTTTTACATACATATATGTAATATTTAATGTGTTTAAATTAAAATCAAAATATCATTGCTGTAATAATGTTACGTAACTATATCATGCTATGAATAAACTAAACATTTTGAATTTTTACCTCAGTGTGTTTCTTCTGAGTTTCTTTATGTGTGCCATAACGCTCATTTGTTTTGAAGACTCTCACAAAAAGACAAGCAGAGTGAGCCTCAACAGCGCGACCTTGATACCAGAAATACACTATCCATTATCAATCGCTGTTTACATTGAATGTAGGCTAATAAAATTAGAAGAATAATTCTCGCGTTTCGATGCTTCGCTGGTTATTTTTTGTCACTTATGTTTTAATCACAAAATTGTATTTTAATAAATTATTATTATTTTTATTGAGAACATTAAAAAGGTAGTTCAACCTACACAGTCTATGAGCTCGACCTGTATTCTGCTACTGCGATTCTCTCTGATGACGCAGTAACTTAACGCGGGGAAGAAAAAATCTTCTGTCTGTCCAATGACATGTCAAATTATTACAATTTATCAATAAATTCAATATACACTATAGGGCTGCTACCAGTCAGATTAAATAATTTACACTGCAAATAACAATAATTACAACTGCAATAAATAATGTTAGGAGATTAATGTTTTAAATGCATTTATGAGCATACAAATAAGAAATGTTGAGGGGAAAAATGCATACTTTTCAACATACTTCTCAACTAAACTACCAGTAAGTGGCAGTAAGACACTTAATGAGTGAGTCATTGAGTCATTCATTCAACTGATTGAGTGTGTTATCATGTTGGACTTTCGTGGACAGCTGACTCCTAAAGTTTTTGATATTCTTCATATTCTGTGTGGTGGTCAGATAAATTTAAATAGATTTTTACCTTTAATGGTCATTTTTACAATTAAGCCATTTTGTTTGCAGCATTCAGAGAAAACTCGAACGGTCACAAAAGGACATCAGGCTTCACTCAAACAGCGACGCTAAAACTTTACTGCAACTGTGGGAGCTCACTTAATCTATACATGCCTCATTTAAGGCCCCAATATACTTCAAGCGAAATCCAAGAGCAAATGGGTGTGATGTAATTTCGAAAAAAATGTGGCCAAAATGGTGTTTGTTTGGAGTGGTGGTTTGAAACTTGCCAAAGCTAACTCTCTGGAAAACATTGCACCTTCTGGAAAACACTTTCAAATTGCCATTGGCACACAATGATTACAAAACAAGTGGGTGTTGAAAATCTTTTCAGGTTCATTTAGTCAACAATGGAGCCAGACTGCGACATCCATATATTTGGAAATAAACCATATAGGTCCTTAAAATGAAGATACCAAAAGTTAAGAACCAGTATTTAAAATTCAATTGCCTTGAGTTACAGGCAAACTTTGGGGAAGAAATGTGAAAAGTGCTTCTCCCGTTTTTTTTCCCCCCACAATTGGCATATAATGCAACAAAAATGGCTAAAGTCAATCTTTTAGAAAGTCCATCTTTCTAAAATAATTTTCCTCTCCTGCAATTTGCCTCCAAATCTCAGGTGAAAGGTCAAAATCTCATTTTGACTCCCCTCTACAAAATAGTGTAGCTACTGCTCCGTAAATATTCATCGGTGGCATTTCATATTTTTGCCATACTTTGGCATAAAAAAATCAATTCCACCAGAGACCTCTGGTTGAGTTAACACTGAATGACACAGCTGCTCTTTTCTGCTGTCATTTTTGTTGTGTATTTGTACAGCGTGCATAAAGTAAATATCAGCAGCAGCATAGAACACACATACTGTACTGTACGCAACTTAACTGCAAATTAATTTCTTTGCACTCATTTTAATTTATTTTTTATTATATATATA
>NW_015551047.1:538577-541204 GCF_001515605.1 Sinocyclocheilus anshuiensis
ATATATTATTTTATGCACTTTTAAAACTTATTTTTTTTACCCTTGAGTGAAGAACAATAAAAAAACTTTGCGGTGAGTATATCGGGGCCTTTAGGGTACCACCGAAAAGCAGAAACACATATCAGGGCACATGGCATGTCTCTTTTTAAATAATAATGATAGTAATAACAATAATAATAATAATAAAGAAATATCTACAATCTACACCTTTAATAAACAATACAATGTGACTTGTTTCCTTTTCAATTGTATTCATTTCCACAACAATGTTTCCACAGCTTAATTAATAGCATATCATTGTGTTTAGCTATCCTTACAAAAAGTACTAAAAGGTGTATTATTCTGCCACACAGTACATTTTAAGGGCTGTCTATCTATCTATCTATCTCTCTATCTATCTAAGGGCTATCTATCTATCTATCTAACGTTATCTATATATCTAAGGGCTATCTGTCTATCTATCTATCTATCTATCTATCCCTTTATCTATAGCGGGACAATGACAGCTCTTACCATCCTCTCCACATCTGTCATAGATGTCTTTCTTCTTGGCATCGCTCAGGACATCGTAAGCTTCGGCGATCTCTTTGAATTTATCTTCTGCTCCGGCTGATTTGTTTTTGTCGGGATGAAATCTCAAAGCTTGTTTTCTGTAGGCTTTCTTGATCTCCTCATCTGAGGCGCCCTTCGCTAGCCCCAGGATCCTGTAATAATCTTTACCCATCACAACACTCGACTAAAACCCCGCTGTTGTTCAACTACCCGTTTCCATATGTCGATATCCTCCGAATATTGACCGATCGGACTAATTTTAAACGATCCCCCTCCTCCTATCCTGTCGAACGTGAAGCGCTCGGATGGAATTTATCAAACTGTTTTTAAGTTATTTATCCAAATCCTCACATATCGCGCACAGCCACTGCCGCGTCCCTCCAATATGCGATCATTTTCCCAAGACTCTTCTAACTTTAATCGATGTAAAACTTTAATATCACAGAGTTCCCGGCGAAACGCACTGTAATCTAGTTGTCAACGTCGCCGAGCGTCCGCAGAAAGTCCGAGAAAAATGACTTGCTCGGCGGCGCTCGGGACAGATGCTGCAGCTGTGACTGAACGAGCGCCTCCTGCGGCGAGGAGCGTGCACTGCATGCAGACTATGAGAGCCTAGAAATTGAACTGACGGACCATAGACATAATAAATACCTAGACGCCTCATTGGCCGCTCGACCGCACGTCAACGTCGCCGCCATATTGGTGCGTCCGCCCATTCCTCCCATTCCGAAGGCTGCAAAGGGGTCATCAATGTCCATGTCATCATCTGCGCCCCCAGCAGACGCAAAAAACTGATCGAATGGGCTACGGCCACCAAAGAACTCTGCAAACATGGCGTGAGGATCGCCGTGAAAAGTATAGCTAGGGCCATTGCAGCCACCTCCGGCGTGTCCCTTGAGCCCTGAGGGAGAAAGAAATGGTGTTTACGGAAAAACAGCAGATCAACATTTGGGAAAATATAAGAAGCAGCATATAGAAAGAGCAGAACCAGCTCACAGGAATGACCCAGTCACATGGTACAGTTTGAATTCCTAATCTGGAGATCAGAGGGGGTTTCATAATGTCCCTCGTCAATTCCACCCTACTGTGTTTGCAGCATTCAGAGAAAACTCGAACGGTCACAAAAGGACATCAGGCTTCACTCAAACAGCGACGCTAAAACTTTACTGCAACTGTGGGAGCTCACTTAATCTATACATGCCTCATTTAAGGCCCCAATATACTTCAAGCGAAATCCAAGAGCAAATGGGTGTGATGTAATTTCGAAAAAAATGTGGCCAAAATGGTGTTTGTTTGGAGTGGTGGTTTGAAACTTGCCAAAGCTAACTCTCTGGAATCTGGAAAACCTCCTGGAAAACACTTTCAAATTGCCATTGGCACACAATGATTACAAAACAAGTGGGTGTTGGGTGTTTTTTCAGGTTCATTTAGTCAACAATGGAGCCAGACTGCGACATCCATATATTTGGAAATAAACCATATAGGTCCTTAAAATGAAGATACTAAAAGTTAAGAACCAGTATTTAAAATTCAATTGCCTTGAGTTACAGGCAAACTTTGGGGAAGAAATGTGAAAAGTGCTTCTCCCGTTTTTTTTCCCCCCACAATTGGCATATAATGCAACAAAAATGGCTAAAGTCAATCTTTTAGAAAGTCCATCTTTCTAAAATAATTTTCCTCTCCTGCAATTTGCCTCCAAATCTCAGGTGAAAGGTCAAAATCTCATTTTGACTCCCCTCTACAAAATAGTGTAGCTACTGCTCCGTAAATATTCATCGGTGGCATTTCATATTTTTGCCATACTTTGGCATAAAAAAATCAATTCCACCAGAGACCTCTGGTTGAGTTAACACTGAATGACACAGCTGCTCTTTTCTGCTGTCATTTTTGTTGTGTATTTGTACAGCGTGCATAAAGTAAATATCAGCAGCAGCATAGAACACACATACTGTACTGTACGCAACTTAACTGCAAATTAATTTCTTTGCACTCATTTTAATTTATTTTTTATTATATATATATATATATATATATATATATTATTTTATGCACTTTTAAAACTTATTTTTTTTACT
>NW_015551047.1:543041-554111 GCF_001515605.1 Sinocyclocheilus anshuiensis
ATTATATATATATATATATATATATATATATTATTTTATGCACTTTTAAAACTTATTTTTTTTACCCTTGAGTGAAGAACAATAAAAAAACTTTGCGGTGAGTATATCGGGGCCTTTAGGGTACCACCGAAAAGCAGAAACACATATCAGGGCACATGGCATGTCTCTTTTTAAATAATAATGATAGTAATAACAATAATAATAATAATAAAGAAATATCTACAATCTACACCTTTAATAAACAATACAATGTGACTTGTTTCCTTTTCAATTGTATTCATTTCCACAACAATGTTTCCACAGCTTAATTAATAGCATATCATTGTGTGTAGCTATCCTTACAAAAAGTACTAAAAGGTGTATTATTCTGCCACACAGTACATTTTAAGGGCTGTCTATCTATCTATCTATCTCTCTATCTATCTAAGGGCTATCTATCTATCTATCTAACGTTATCTATATATCTAAGGGCTGTCTATCTATCTATCTATCTCTCTATCTATCTAAGGGCTATCTATCTATCTATCTAACGTTATCTATATATCTAAGGGCTATCTATCTATCTATCTAACGTTATCTATATATCTAAGGGCTGTCTATCTATCTATCTATCTCTCTATCTATCTAAGGGCTATCTATCTATCTATCTAACGTTATCTATATATCTAAGGGCTATCTATCTATCTATCTATCTATCTATCTATCTATCCCTTTATCTATAGCGGGACAATGACAGCTCTTACCATCCTCTCCACATCTGTCATAGATGTCTTTCTTCTTGGCATCGCTCAGGACATCGTAAGCTTCGGCGATCTCTTTGAATTTATCTTCTGCTCCGGCTGATTTGTTTTTGTCGGGATGAAATCTCAAAGCTTGTTTTCTGTAGGCTTTCTTGATCTCCTCATCTGAGGCGCCCTTCGCTAGCCCCAGGATCCTGTAATAATCTTTACCCATCACAACACTCGACTAAAACCCCGCTGTTGTTCAACTACCCGTTTCCATATGTCGATATCCTCCGAATATTGACCGATCGGACTAATTTTAAACGATCCCCCTCCTCCTATCCTGTCGAACGTGAAGCGCTCGGATGGAATTTATCAAACTGTTTTTAAGTTATTTATCCAAATCCTCACATATCGCGCACAGCCACTGCCGCGTCCCTCCAATATGCGATCATTTTCCCAAGACTCTTCTAACTTTAATCGATGTAAAACTTTAATATCACAGAGTTCCCGGCGAAACGCACTGTAATCTAGTTGTCAACGTCGCCGAGCGTCCGCAGAAAGTCCGAGAAAAATGACTTGCTCAGCGGCTGCAGTGACAGATGCTGCAGATGTGACTGAACGAGCGCCTCTTGCGGCGCGGAGTGTGCACTGCATGTTCGCAAAGACCCAAGAGTGTCTGTCTGCGGACCCCAAGAGTGTCTGTCTGCGGACTGCAAGAGAGGGGCGTAACTGGAAGGGGGCGTAACAGACCCTTCTCCAAAGACCTGCCCTCCTTAGTTACTGTTGCTATCCCCGAAAACAATGCCGCTCTCACACCACACATCATGTTCTCACGCAGTGAAAAATACATCGCAGAGCAAAGAGGAAACTGACAAAAGAGAGAAGACCGAGCAGGTTACTTCTGGTATGAAACAAGGTCTCAGGACTCTCAGCTTTTAAATTGTGTAATTTTAAAGAAATTCAAACAAAAATCACTAAGTCCGCCCCTGAGCAGTAGTAAGCTAGTAATGAACACGACCTTACTACTAACTGAATATTGTACAGTATACACCATATAGTGCCTTTTATTTTAAAAACAGCAAGTAAAACTAGGTTTATGCTATTGGTAACTCATGTTCATACTCACATATGCTAACAACATGACCTTATGTTGAGTGGGCACAGTTATTTTACATCGCATTTTCAGTTTTGTATAAATAATTTTGGCAGTCAAGCCAAATAATGACTCAAAAAAAAAAATCTTACCCACACAGAAAATGGAAAGTTTAGAGATGGGCAGATGAAGCCTTGTGAAGCTTTTGAGGCATTTCCCTGATTGTACCAAAAAAGATTCAAAGCCTCAAAGACAGACCCTACCAGTCACATTTAGTGGTCAGCTGCAATTATAAATGCCACTTTCAAATTATTCACACATCTTGTTGATTCCAGAGTCAACACAAAAGCAATACTCAGCAATAGCAGCTGTGTCTTCATTCAGAGAATCATTGTCCACACATGAAAGTGTTACTATGTTACTATGAAGCAGGGAGGGAACACCAAGCATTTCGCGTCTCCTTATAATGAATGAAGCTGCGCCAAAGATTCAAATCCGTCACCTCGCTTCAGGTGTTTCATTGTGACGTATGAAGCCTCAACACAGTCTTTCGAGCCACTCTGCTTCGATAGAGTAAAACAGGCTTCGGAGCCTCAGTGTCAAACATCCCATCTCTAGGAAAGTTAATCACATTTTAGTATTTGTCCCATCACCTGGTAACATCCCTGTTGAAAAAAAACAGCATATGCTAATTAGGTATGTTTTGAAGCATGGCTGCTGGTTTGAGCTGGTTTGAGCTTGTTTAAGCTGGTTTTAGCTGGTCATGAGCTGGTTTAAACATATGGTCATGTGCTGGTCCTAAGAAACTAGTTTTTGTATTTTGATGAGCGCACATTTCATTGTGTGTTAGGATGCAATATACAGTACGTATGCATTTTTGTATGCTTATTTTGGCAAATATAATGCAGTAGATCATTTGGGTATTTATATGTAGGCCTAGACAGAAAAATCATTTAGGCCTACTGTGCACAGTATCACACACTGTACTATATACTACAGAAATAGTAAGAGTGCTATGTTAGTATGCCTATTCCAAACATAGCTGGAGCTGAGCAGTTGTTTACAGTAGTCTCGCAGTCCTTATACAAAAAAGTGCAGTAGCCTATACTGAATAGTAATGATAGCGTACCTATACAGAGAACAGCACTGCAAGGTATTTCAAAAAATGAAATGATCTACCATTGAAGAGCTTTCATGACATGCCACTTAGACTAATCATACACTTATATAAGGAGTCTTAATAACACATTGCTTCGAAAATGTATATTTCTCATGTTTTAAATGTTTAGTTCAGCTGTGAATTGTGGAAACAGACCAAGAGTGGTGTAACACTCATCTAGACTCATGTCTAGACAAGGACACAGTATTACTGCAAATCAAAATGTAATAGTCTAACTAACGTAATATGAGCTCTTGTTTGATTCCATGCATGCACGGTCAGCACACCACGATCATTTGGAGCAGTTGAAGTAGGCAAACAAATATAGGCTGTCTTCACTCTCGCTTAACTTGTCTGAGACATTTCAGCTGAGCATTACACATTGACATTACACATTTCTACTAAACATTTTAGGATTATATCAAATCAAAGCTACTTCAATGAACACTGATTTTTCCCAACACACTCTCATGGCAATTTGTAATTATTTCATGTCTTTGGGCCTTCATATTTGTATTTTTCTTTAAAAAAAAAAAAAAAAGTTTCTTTATGAATCACAACATGAATTCACAAAAATACCACCTCGTAATACAGTTACTTTATCTCATGAGACCGGGTTGATTTTTCCTGGGAGAAATAGAATAGAATAGAATAGAATAGACATGGAACATTTTCTAATATATTGTAGGCCTACATATTTTTGAGTCACTCCAGTATTATTTATTTATTTATTTAGCTTAATGATAAACCTTTTCTCAATGATACCCTGTCATTTCTGAAAACTTACTTTATAAGGTATGCTGTATTTGTGGTGTTGACAGTATTAGATTAGCATTTTTTTCCTTAAAAAAAGGGACCGTATATTTTCATTAAAAAAAAAAAAAAAACACTTTCATGATTCAAATTTAAATTATGTGATTAACCTGTCAAACAAAAATATAATCTGTTGTTCTGTATTGTCAAATATAAAATAAATGTTACCTGAAATAAAATAAAATAAGCTAGTTCCAATGCAACATTTTTCATTTTATTTAAATACATTTTATTTCATTATAATTTTAATTAAATTATGTACTAAAATAAATATAATAAAAATTAAAAGCTTTAAAAATAGCTATAAAAGCTTTATAAACATATACAAAACTACAAAAAATACAAAAACACACAATACAATTACTAAAAATAAATATAAATAAAAATAATTCATAATAATAATAATAATAATATCTTTATCTGTACAATCCTTTGCATTCCTCAAAGCTTGAGAACAGCTGATGGAAACTAAAGACGGTAAATATACCAGATAACTTAAGACACTTTGCCTATCATATGTTTGTCTGATCTACTTACTGCTGACAGACACAGATGGCTTCTGTATGGCAACAACCTGCCCAAACCTAATGGGAGAACCTCTAGGGACCTCAGAAGTGGCTTATTTATTGACTCCAAGGCAAGCCCAATCACTGGTGTGACCATGGTCAAACTCAAATAGATGTCCTGACAGAGCCATTGCATGACTCTGCTTGCAAGGCAGATGTATTAATATTCCTCGGACACACACTGCTGCTGTACAGATGCACGCTATCCTAATTCAAAAAGAGACAGGGTGTGGAGGTAAGAGCCACAGCCAACTGGATTGGTCCGAGTCCCACAAGGTCACGGGGCTGTATTCAGCAAAGCAGGCATATAAATTTAGCTTCATGAAAAGCCATGGATTATGTCTTGGGACTCTCAGGTTTCGTCTTCAGAGGAGTGGTTGTGATGGCCACCCCTCAGGTGTTAAGAGGTGGGAGATATTTCAGTGACACTGCACTCACTCACACCGACCTTCTCTGTCGCTTCTCCTCTCCGTCTGCACTGCATTCAACGGAGAGCTGGATTTTGGATTTATTATTAAGAACTGAGGCTTGAGGACTTAGGAGAGATGTGTGGGGTGTGAGAAAGACCTTTGAACTACGGACTAAACACAGGATTCAGTGTGCAATAAGTTGGAAGAAGTATCATGGATGCATTAGCTTTAGAGGCAAAAGGGGCTAAGAGTGAAAGCGCAGCAGCACCGGCAGCCCCCAAACCCAGACCAAAACCCCCCCAAAAAGCGAAACGAATTGTTTACTTTGAGGTGGAGATACTAGACGTCAAAACCCGGGAAAAACTACTGCTTCTGGATAAGGTATGTGCTTTTTAATGTGTTTTACAAACTTAAATACCATACAAATGACAAACCATTACTTGTGAATCGTGTTCCTGCTGAAAAAAACAGGTGAAACCTGTTGGCTGGTTTTAGCTAGTCTTCCAGCCTGTTCACAGCTGGTTTGCAGGCTGGTTTTACTGGGGTTTTAACTATTTCTTTAGCTGATCAAGTGGGTCTTAGCAGGTTAGGACCAACCAGCTGAACACCAACTTGGAGACCAGCTAAAACCAGTCAACAGCTTATGCTGGTTTTAGCTGTCCCCCCCCCTCCATGACTCTAGATGTTGTTATGATATTAAAATAGTATATTTAATCACTGTGTTTACACTTCCAGGCTGAACATAATACAGAGAAGTAAAGAAATCATCTGTAATCATCGGCTGTTATAGATGACAGATAGCTAACAGTAATGCGAGAACAACTAGTGCACATGCTGTAACTTTGTAATAATAAAGCGGTCACTATCAGGCGGGTTCTGCATTAGTCATGTTGCTTTTGGAACATGAGAATCTCCTCTGAGCTTCCAGGAATTCCTATGTTAGATCCATTGCTTAGACATGCATGTTGAGAATAGAGTAAACCTGATTTATGACTGCATGAGGTGGAAAAGCGCAAAGAGTAACACTGTATATATTGCATATGTATATTGTGTATTTACATATTTATGTATTATAATTGCAAAACAGAATGTGGATATTTAGCAGCTGGCTATCCTTCTGCAGGTAGAGCCAACAGCCACTATTTTGGACATTAAGTCTTTGTTCCACAAATCAAGTAAGTTCTGCTCAGTGCTAAAGACGCTATGAAACTGCAATGCCTTTCTTTAAATAGCTTTCTACAAGGAAGATGATACGTTGATGACATAGAAATAATGGTTTTAGCAAAGTCTTACATGTCAGGTTTCAATTTTCACAGATCCACACTGGTATCCTGCCAGACAGTCGTTATGCCTTGACCCAAGTGAGTATAGCTTTAAACTTAGTAACGAGTAATATGTTAATGCTGTTTATTTACAACATAACATTGAAGCAAGTGATTGCACTGTACCGCTGTTTATTTATTTGATTTCAAAACAGTTGAAAAGTTGACGTACTAATATAACTAACCTCTGCATGATCCTCTGCATCCAATCTCCAGATCAGGTTCACCAACACCACCTCATCCAAAGCTGCAAAGATAAGACTGTTAGTCACTGAAATACCTCTGCATTGCTTTACTGATATACTCACCCGCTCTCCATGTGTATCAGCCAAAACCTGTTGTTTGGATTACCCTGTTGCATTCTTCTGTTTTATAACACAGACTAAGTGAAATTAGTTGGTGTCCATATCCTTTTTTTAAGCCACTATATATGTGAAGAGAACATTAATCGTTGTGTTATATTGTTGATTTCAGAAGGAAAACCCTTAAGAGATGAGGAAATCCTCCAGGAGCTCCCTGTGGGAACCACTGCAACCTTCTACTTCAGAGACTTGGGAGCCCAGATTGCCTGGGGAACTGTGAGTGTTTTGCCAAGCACACAAATAACAACTGAAACAATTATCACATGTACGTAGCAGCGGCTCTCAACCTTTACTCCAAGGCCCCCATTGTCAAAGACAATATTTAAGGGACCACTGCTCTAATGATAAAGCTACTCATTTTCATATGTGCATAGTCTTATCCTATCAAATATGCAGAAGGCCTCTTGTCGAGAACCACTGAAAGAAACACATGCAAGCTCAGGTGCACACTAATACACATGAGCCATTCTCTGAAAACGGTGCTGGGTGAGTTCCCATAAATCACAGATAATAAACAGGATACTGAAGTATCACATGTACAGTATTTTATTATTTTCAGTGAAAGTTGACCCAAAATCGAAAATGAGAATTCCATCTAAAACACAAAAGGTCTTCTGAACAGTAAGATAACTGACTCCACTGGAAATCATTTTTTTTGATAGTGTATGGTAAAGAGCAGCCTGGACATTCTACTAACTTCTTTTGTGTTCCAGATAACAAAGTTAATAACATGCGGTCACATCTGTGCAATTAGTAGCATTTTACAATGGCTTTGAACGTGGCTCATCAGAATTTAGCTTCAGTATTATAATCTTTCACTGGCATGTTATAGGCCATTTGGTTCAATGTAAAAGTCAGATCAGTGGCTGTACAGTGTGTGCACAGGCCTCTGGTTCAGTTTTCTTCTCAGAACTTATAATCTCTCTGGCACCGTTTCCCCACAGGTGTTGATCCCGTTCACCTTCTGCATGCGTAGCCCCCTTTGCCCACTCCTGTCCTGACTCCCACGGGGCAGGGATGATGTCAGCACATGGGAGGTACGCACTATACTTCACTTTAGAGAATTAAAATGTGTTTGTGAATGTGTGTTTGCAGGTGTTCCTAATCGAGTGCATTGGACCACTTGTCATATATCTGCTGTTTTATTTTCGACTGCCTTTAATCTACGCTCCCAAGTACGAGTTCACCGCCAGTAAGCATTTGGTTGTGCAGTAAGTATCATGAAGAAGAGTGCCGTCACATGTTTAGTCTGTTGGATTCAGTCCAGACAGTGGGAACAGTGTCTCCTAACAGCTGACCTACTGGTTAACCAAGATACTGACCCAGAACTGTATTTTGGGAATTATGTTGAAAAGCATTTGATTGATGTGTCTCAGGAATACACTTTTATTTGATGATCTGGTATTAACCTGAACTCGCTGAACTGAGCTTCTGTCTGTTCTCCACAGTATTGCCTGTGTGTGTCATTCCTTCCACTACATGAAGCGAATCTTGGAGACGTTGTTTGTCCATCGCTTCTCCCACGGCACCATGCCATTTCGCAACATTTTTAAAGTGAGGATGCCTCGCAATTGTGTTTTTTTTTTTTGGTGTAATTTATATTTATATACATCCCAGAAGGCAGCAGTGTGTGACTGATACATGTTAGGATTTATTTAGTTTTTTAGCAAGTTCAGTTATGAAATAATAAAAAAAAAAAAAAAGATTGTATGTGGGTTGGAGCTTTGAGGTCATCTATACTCCTAAATGTGAAAAATAAACATCAAGCAGACATCATTTCAAATACAGACCTTCACGTCCAGGAAAACAATCAAAGAATATCGATGACTCCTAGACAATATTTTTTGCAAATAAATAATATTCATGGCTGTTGATGCATGTTTAATTAAAAACTGCATCAAGAGAGGAAAGAACAACACTCATTCAACAGTGTTTTGGGGTCTTTAAGTTGATGTGCCTTTCACTTTATGAAGATTAGATCATGCCTTCAGTATATGCCGTGATAAAAATGCAAAATAAAAAGAATAATATCTTAATCTTTCAGTTAAAGACAATCAAACAGTTATGTTATGTTGCAAACAAGGAGTCTGTAAATCACATGTGATTCTTTCTTTAACAGATCTGTTCCTATTACTGGTGCTCTGCTGCATGGATGGCTTATTATATCAATCACCCTCTCTACACACCGCCATGTATGTAACATCTCACTCAAATGCTCTGCACCATGTTTGTTGTCGCTTAAATTATTATGGTATGTTAAATGCATTGAACCGTTGTTCTTAAAGCCAGTCTGTTTACATGCAGATTATGGGGAGAAGCAGGTGAAGGCAGCACTGGGAATCTTTCTAGTAAGCACTTTGATGGCACTGACTTCTGTATTTGTCTCATCAGCGTTCTTTACTTACTGATTTGTGATTTTTGCAGTTCTGTCAACTTGGCAGCTTCTCGATTCACATGGCTCTGCGCAATCTCAAACTACCTGGTAAGATCTATAAAAGAAATCACAAATCTCAAGTCAACTACTCTGGCTTTGTTTATATAACGCAGTCAATTGTTCTTTATGAAGGCTGTAAGACGAAGAAGATTCCTTATCCAACCAAAAATCCTTTTACATGGATATTTGCTCTTGTTTCATGCCCAAACTACACATATGAGGTGAGACCCATGGCTGATTGCATTGTGAGTGATTCCATGTCTTTATAGAGTTTTGCAGTGATTATGATTATTTTTGTAGGCCGACATTTAAGTTGACATCTGTCTGGTTCTCTTGACAAAAACCCTTTGGGATTTTCCATTGGCTTTTGGATTACTGCAGAAAATATGCTCAGTGGCCAACAAAAGTTTATGATTCTTACACATTTTGTTCATCATGATAATCCTCAGAAATGAAAACAGATTTTATCAATTTTAAAGCCTAAATACAGTCGGCAGAAGTAAAAAAGCTGAATGTAGGCTATAAACGAACTGCAGCATGGGCATATTTCACCCAAAAATGAAAATTTGGTGGAAATGTACTCACCCTCAAGCCATCCATGATGTAGATGAGTTTGTTTCTTCATCGGAACAGATTTGGATAATTTTATCATTACATCACTTGCTCACCTGTGCAGTGAATGGGTGCCGTCAGAATGAGAGTCCAAACAGCTGATAAAAACAAATTCTTTCTTTATTTAAAAAAACATTTTCCCTGAAAGTTTAAGTTATAATAGTTTGAAAGAGTGTGATTATAAACACAGTGAGGCTGTAAAAGTGGACTAGTATTTACCTGTTCAGTGTGATGTTTAAAAGTGCTGTATGTAATTTTTTGACAGTACTGAAGCATAAAAAAATAGGCTGCACTGTTTGCAGATATTAAAGAAACATGATAAGTTTGTAACTTGTTTCCCCGAAAAACAACGTTACAGCCAGTTGATCTATTTTGAAATGTGTGTTCCATGTCGGAATGTCCAGTTTTGTTTTGATCTGTGTGATTCCGCCCACTTCTAATATACCCAATTCGACACCCCAGGTTTGGCTGAAAACATAGCGCTTTGCAGTCAGTGGAAGCCAGTAAACTAACTGGGTCAGAGATTGCAGATTCTACCTAACCTAAAAAAAAAATATTAATTACCTGTTGCGCTTGTGTTCTCAATCTGGCAACCCTCATGAGTGTCGAGTCTGAGGAGGAGGGAGCGGGAGAAACAATATTTTGAATTTTGACTGCAGTACCCATTTCAACCGCTAGCTGTCAATGTTGCATACTGCAAAGGCAGCCTCTGTAGTCCCAGTTATCCACTTGTTAGCAACTGCCAAAAATAAATAAAATAAAATAAAAATAAAGACAAGTAAACGCTTAAAAAAAACACAAGGGGGTTTTACTGATGTATTTTATGTCATGGAATAAAACGTGAAAATAAGCTTGTGTGAACACATACCTTATTTCAGGCATTTCACCAAAAAAAAGCCTTAGACTTTGGACAATGGAACCAGAAGAGCTAAAATTCTAACTCATTTCCAGATTTTGGCCTACAAAAATATGTCATCCCTGCAGTACTCTAAAGAGTTCCTTGACAAGAATGTGTCCCGTGTGAACTGGTCCTGTAATGAAATGCTGACCCCTGCTGGTCTCATTGAGTATAGGCCTAAATAACAGACACTAAAGCTGCACTGTTGCTGTATTTCTGTAGATGGGATCTTGGCTCGGTTTCACACTCATGACCCAGTGTGTCCCTGTGTTGTTCTTCACTGTGGTGGGATTCGTACAGATGACGGTTTGGGCCAAAGGAAAGCATCGCAGCTACCTGAAGGAGTTCAAACAGTATCCCACACTGCGCTCCCCTATCCTACCTTTCATCCTATAGCAGGAAAATACAACACTAAAAATAAGATATACAGAGGTTTTTCTTTTTTTTTCAATCAAATACAAGTCAGAGTTTTGCTAGCTTACATATATAAAGTCTTATATATATATATATATATATATATCAGGGCTGTACGGTAACTTTTTTTTCACATAGCACTGGTGCTACAGAGGTTGAAAGTTTTGTAGCACAGGCCAAAAAGTCGTAGCACACGTATAAAACGTCTGTTATCATGTCTGAAAACAAACACAAGTAATGGAGTTCATCACTTAAACAGGCA
>NW_015551047.1:562978-570895 GCF_001515605.1 Sinocyclocheilus anshuiensis
CTATATATATATATATATATATATATACACATACACATACATACATATACACATACATACATATACACATACATACATACACATACATACATATACACATACATACAAACATACACACCACTGTACAGCCCTGTATATATATATATATATATCTCTCTCAATGTATGAAATAAATAGTAAATGTTGAGGTACTGTAATATTGTATTTGTCAAGTAAAGCCATTCTATTTTAATTACAAATTAAAAATATACAGTATATTGTATTGTTTATATACATGAATACAGAAAATTGTGCAAAATTTTGGAAATAAAAAGATATTGAATTAGCAGACAAAGTACCACAGCCTAGAAATAAAAAGTGACTCTTTTAGTCTGAGAGATGTGACTAAAGCAATGATATGAACTGAAGGGCAAATCTGTTCCTTTATTTAGAGGTAAATATAACACACTTAATTCCTTCTTCGAGGTGAGACTGAAGCAAATTAATTTGTATGTAGCAGATATCCATCACCTATCTATCAATCACTTCCAGGTTGTGTTATATTTTGCGTTATAAATTAAGTCTGGTATTCATTCTTGCCGAATAAATGTTTTCATCTCTTTCTTTCTTTAAAAAAAAAAAATAATACTTTTTTGAATCACAATGAACTATGTTTCTCTCTCTATGAATGCCAATATGAATGCGTCTCTCAGAGTAAATGTACTGGCTGTGCAGTGCTGGAATCAAAGCATCAATAACTCACTCCATATCTCTGCTTGGCAGGCAAAATGCATAACAGAAAAGACTGATGCCACAAATGCAATTTCAGATTCTGAAACTGGAATTTATTTCCTAACTTCGCATGACCATTTTAAGACTGCTGTAAAACATCGCTGAACATCGTACATTTAATTGGACAAGAACAATGTTTATATAATATTGCGACACTGTAAATCATACCTGACAAAAACGGAAGGACAAAACACTGGTGAATGAAAAGCTCCACCGTAGAAAAAAATAACACTTCTACTAAGACGAATGGTCCCGTCAGCCCTGCGACGGATGGATAGAAGGACACTGACAGAACAGAAGAACAGACTGCAGGGCTGAATCATGCGGCATGTCCTCACACGGAAGAAGAGAAGAGAAGCTGAGGAGGATTGTGCAAATCAAGTCTTAAAGAGTGAACGTTTCCCCTCATTTCGTGGCCAGCGCAGGAGAATTTCCGTCTGTTTTCGCTGAAAACACAAGCACTATGAGAAGAGACGGCTGTCGTCCTGAAAGTGGCTTCTCTGCAGCACCTTCACATGATTCTCATAGATTTTAAGTGCAGGGCCGAGTCTGATCGACAGACCAGTCAACACGTCACTGCGCTGCATCAGCAGTAGGGACTTCCCATCTATTTCCTGTTGGAAGTGAAGATACAAAGGTGTAAATACTTTTACTCAGCAAGGACACAGAAAATTGATCAAAAGTGACAGGTAAAGGTATTTATAATGTTACAAAAGATTTCGATTTCAGATAAATGTTGTTCTTTTGTACTTTCTATTCATCAAATAGTCCTGGGGGGAAAAAACTCACTGTTTCCACAAAAATATAAAGCAGCACAATTGTTTTCATCACTGATAATAATTGCTTTAGTAGCAAGTCATCATATTAGAATGATTTCTGAAGGATCATGTGACACTGAAGACTCGAGAAATGATGCTGAAAATACAGCTTCGACCTCAATAGATTACATTATAAAATATATTACAACATAAAACAGTAAGCATAAGATTGTAGACTTGTTTAGATTTTACATTTCCTTAGCCAACTTATTCACATAATTACAGCCATATGATTGTAAGTCATATCTATTGAGGTTTGTTTAAAGTCACCATATAACTCATACTGATCCCTTTTTTTTCTTTTAGTCAAACAAGCTCTATTTCTAAAAACTACTCTAGCTCAAGTAGTTGGATTGTCTTGTTTTTGGGAAAAAAAAATGTTCAGGATAAAGTAATGATTTCATTATCATAATGTGTACAGTTGTTTTTAATTCCCAGTATTGTATTCCTATTGTAGTTATTCAATAGTGACTCTTGACAGAGGAAAGCTTTTTTTTTTATTACAGTGTTCCTGCACCTTTTAAAAAAAAAAAAACATTTCCTGAAATTGCACTTACAAAGTAAATTAATATTTTAGAGCTGAGCATAGCTAGATAAATATTCACTACAGAATTTAATTCATTTCATTCATTTAGATTAACTTTACCTGGCCTGGAAATAACCATTTAAAATGTTTTTTCCAAAGCCATGGGAAGCCTAAACTCAGCACAAGTTAAAGAAATGTCCTGCACATTATCTTTGGCATGAAAATATGAAAAGAACATCTTTTGCATTGTAAAATTAAGATTTCATTTTTGTTAGGCAAACTCATTTTTTCCATGTATTTCTTTAGGCTTTGGGTTCAAATCAAAAAACAAAAAGATGTGCAATCACTGCGCTCAACCAACAGTTTGGGTGCATAGATCAATAAAAATCGTAATGACTTCGCAAGATCCGCACTCACTAGTTTACTTCCTAATCATTTGTCGATTTTTTTATTATACAAAAAGCACAAAAATGGATCAGTAGACTTTGGGTTAAAATATGCTCTTGACAGGTTTGGTTCACTACAGTACTAACCTGTGTTCTGAAAGCCAGCGCCTGCTCAGGGAAGCCCACAGACGTGAAGTAACTGGCCACATCAGCCACGCTCCAAAGCAAAGGGTCCTGCCCGATTTCTTTCTTTACCACATCACTGAGAATGACCAAAAACAGATTAAAGCCTCATAGTTTATGTCCAATGGTGTGGGTTTGACGGCACATTGCAAAGTGTTTGATAACATTACACTTATTCCGTATGATGCCACAGAAATGACACACTAAGTTTAAGTCTCTTTATTACCAAAGACACAAAGAAAATGTTGGCTTTTACTCACTTTCCAATATTCATCCCTCCATTGTTAACAGGTTCTTCCTCTGTTGTGCTCTTAGTGCACATTTCACCTGAGAAAGCACAGGTTCGAATAAAAATGTAACTTCCAATGAGTTGACAGATACGGTGTGAAATTTAAAGAGTGTGTGATAGTGTGACGTGACATGTGGCCAAGTATGGTGACTCATACTCGGAATTAGTGCTCTGCATTTACCCATCCAAAGTGCACACACACAGCAGTGAACACACACACACACACCGTGAACACACACCCGGAGCAGTGGGCAGCCATTTTTGCTGCGTCGCCCGGGGAGCAGTGGGGGGTTTGGTGCCTTGTTGAGCAAGGCAAACTAATGCAAGGAGCAAGACACCTCAGTCGTGGTACTGAAGGTGGGAGAGAGCGCTGTACAATTCACTCCCCCCACCTACAATCCCTGCCGGTACGAGACTCGAACCCACAACCTTTGGGTTACGAGTCCGACTCTCTAACCATTAGGCCACGACTTCCCCACGGGCAGTCGGCAGAATCACGGAGAGCACGGGCAGGATCCTCACCCTCCTCAACAGGATCAGGCCCTCCGTCTGACTTCAGCGCCTCGTCCTGATGACAGACAGACACAATATGACGCAGAGGAACAGGACAGATGTGCTGTGATTGGAGGCGCAGGGCGGACATGCTTACCGGCGTGGCTGTGCAGTGTGACAGCAACGGATCCTCGACATGAAGAGTGGAGAGACAGATGGCCGCTGGCTGCTGCACGAGAGCCACAGATCCTGTGGGTTACAACGACAGACACTGCCAACTCAAATCTCTTACACATTTAACCTTGGCTTCTTCTGATGGAGGCCTGTCACTCTCATCAATTATTCAACTATCCAACTCCTTGACAGGCAATGCAATGCCTGAATTTGGCAGAAAATGAACGAAATGAGAACAGGAATTGTAACAGACTGATGGGTGCAAACACTTTACCCAGTCAAAATGTGTGCTTGTATGTTTGTCTCTTTAGGTTTTCACCTTTCTAACAAATTCAGTGAGAGAAAGATGTATATTCAAGAAAGACCGATTGTTCTGCCTCCACTTGATTATTTTATTAGTCACTTAAGTGTAGGAGAGCTAAAAAAAAAGGTTACACAATCATCTTGGAACATATGCGACAGGGATAAAATAAGTTATGCTTATTTATAAATAAATAGATAAATAAAAATTGGCCACTGGTTAAATATTTTGCAATATTTTACATTTTTCTATACTGCAAAAACATCCATACTTTTAAAAGACCCTTTGGACAGACGCAATTTGCCATTCTTAAGATCAAAAGAATGAATGCAAATTCAGCAATTTGTTGCATTTGTTTGTGAATGCTTGCATTTTTTTTTTCTGGTTTAGTTTGGTTTATTTTGACGCTTTAATTTTTTTTTCTTTCTGTTTTTGGTTATGCTCAACCAAGGCTGCGTGTTGGAATGTGAGTGGATGCAATAAAAAAAAAAGTTTTTTATCATTCATCAGCGGGGAAAAAATCGTTCTGAAAGTGATTCCAACGATATCGTTTCTCTGTGCCTTTATCGTTATAGCTGTGGTGTGGACTCTGCTATTCTTTAATATTGAACTATATCTTTATCGTTGTTTTTATAGTTATCGTCCTAGATGTGAACAGGCCTTACGTGAAGTTTCACAAGACTTGCTCTTGAACTCATTTATTTTAATTACTAGCTCTATTTAAATGCTGGTTAGTTTGGCATTTTATCTTGAGAAGTTAATTTTAAAAAATGACCAACAGGACTTGGGTACCTGTGTCTTGCTGGGCTTCTGGCTGTATGTGCTCAGGTAGGATGCAAGCGCTGTCGGTGTCCTGCCTCAGAGCATCATGGGTAGGAGAGTTCTTTGAGGACGTGGGTGAGGGAACAGGCTGACTGGTGTTACTGCTGGTGATGGGACTCATGCTGATGCCCGAGTCAGCGGTGCTCTGAGCGCACATGGCATCCAGACTGCTCTCATCCCCCTCCTCGTCCATGCTGCTGTCCATTCCCGCTGTCGTGGACATCTCGTCCTAAAAAGATTGCAGCATTATTATTATTATTATTATTATCATGATCACTGCCAGTACTGCATAGAAACGAATGCAACATGAGGATTCAACAAAATGCCTCACGTGTGCCATTTGTTTTCTATGGAACTTCAAATAAATTAGTAGATACACTACACTTTTATTCATCAGGGATGCATTAAATTGATCGAAAGTGACAGCAAAGATTTCGATTTCAAATAAACGCTTTAACCTTTTAACCTTCTATTCATCAAAGAATCCTCAAAAAGATATCTTCTAAAATATACTGATTTCAACATTGATAATAATCATAGATGTGTCTTGAGCAGCAAATCAGCATATTAGAATGATGTCTGAAGGATCATGTGACACTGAAGACTGGAGTAATGATGCTGAAAATTCAGCTTTGATCACAGGAATAACTTACATTTCAATATATATTAAAATAAAAAGTTATTTTAAATTGTAATAATATTTAGCAATAGTATTATTGTTTTTACTATCTTCATGACCAAATAAATACACCCTTGATGAGCATAAAAGACTTCTTTCAAAAACATGAAAAAAAATCTTACTGTTTGAACAGAAGTGTATACATAATCATATACTGTTTTAAAATAATACTGGACTCTAAATATAGATTAAAACCCTTTTACTTTGATTACAAGCAGTATATTTTTACAACTACAAGGTTTTAACACAAGTCCAATATTACAAAAAATGCTTTTCCCTGGCAGTGGTTTAAAACATCTAATATTAAATTAGCATAATTTTCGTGAAATTCTAGTACTGTCATAGTTTTTTTACTGTTAAATGACTGAACACAAGAAGAATGACTGAGTCAACTTTATAATGAAGGGCAGGCAGATTTGAATGTTTGATTCTGAAAGGTTGAACTGTGTTCTCAGGACAAGAATGTTTTACATAAATGTCCCCATTTTTCTTGGGCCAAGTTGTGCTTTTTAAATCTTGCTGTTTTTTTATTTTTTATTCCATTTGCGGTTTTATTTATTTTTGTTTCACAAACTGTTTTGTGTTTCCTAACTGTTTACATTTTTCTGAAGTAATAAACTATTTAATTGCAGACTCCCATTATGTCAACTTAACACATTTAGTGTGCCAACATGCCTTGCTACTGGTTCACTAAACCGTCCGGTGCAATAACGCAGGAAATGTTCACAAGACCAGGAATATTTCCACTAAAAAGCATGACAAATACCAAGATGATGGGAGGAAGAAAACATCTACAGTATTAGCACGCAAACAGGGGCTTTGAACAGGACTTCATAATGATTAGCAATACTAGAACGTACCAGTATTTCACATTTAAACGAACAGATTCCGACAACTACACTTTGTGATTATACTCAATCCGTCGCTCTGCGAAACTGGATTATCATCGACTCGAGCTTCAGTATCTGAAGGCCGGGCGCACTGTTTATTCAGTCGGGAGTGAGCCAGAAATTCCTCTTCGCCCGTTCTTTCGTACGCTTTGAACCCCGGTTTTGGTCGGCACAGTGGTGTTAGGAACGTTACAAACACATCGAAATAACTTAATCATACAGTATGAGGAACATTACGGAGTGAGTTTGCTGAACTCCGACTCTGAGAACGAAGCGGGGCGGGCTCATGAATATTAAGTTACGCCAGGTTCGTCAGCGACCCGAGAGCGAAGCGTGGTGAGTTCATGTATATTAATGAGGCACGCCACTGGCGAAGTTTACGCAGCCTAGTTAATATTCATGAACCCGCCCCGCTTCGCTCCGAGGCGCGCTGCCTGCCTGAGACAAGCGCGTCCCAAAGCAAGCTAATGTTAAACGTGGCTAAAGCTGACATTTTCTCCCTTAAAACACATCCAAAACTAACGTTCACCTTTGCTCACATGTTAACCCGCGATAAATAAGTACGGCAAGTTCACAAGCCGCACTGACGACTTCTGTCGCACTTCGCGTTCACGGACAGAAAGGATCATCCAGCAGCGCGTCTAATGACTTGCGCTTCAGTGATCCCTAGAAATGGTCGTGTCGACTCGGTCACGACACGCTCAAGCGCAAAAAAATAAATAAATCGTCTCTCGCCAGTACGTTCAATAATCGCTAATGCAATTGTCTCCAGTGTCGCTCCTTGTGCGAAATGCGTCAGTCGGCTGAACCGTGATGTTTTTGGTGACTTTCCCCCGCCGTGCAAAAGCGAGTTCGGAATAATTGACAAGGATTGCATCGCGAAAGTTGAGTTAACGTTACCGGACTCATCCAGCGCACACAAAAACTCGCTCCGAAAGATTTGGACCTCGCAGATCGAGCGCTTCCATTGTTGGCGATTTCCCGACGCTCGTGAAGCATCGCGCCGCTCCCCGTCTGCGCCAGTCCGCGCGCGCGCGTCTCTCTGTGTGCGCGTTTGCATACGCCGGAGCACTTCAACTAGTGATAAAAACACCAATACTTCACATTCCGCGTCACGTTTTTGCCGGAGCGCAGCCGCTTCTCGGTTCACTTACTTCCATGTCCTCCATGTGATCCTCATCCACGGGACCCAGAGCGCTGTCGCCGGTGCTCCAGTCCGCGAGAGAAGGCGGTTTCACCGCACACTTGCTCTGCTCGGTTTTTCTCCTGCCTCTTAGCACCTTTGCCGCGTTGCGATACGAAACCGAGCCTTTATAGTTGACTTTGAGCACCGTTTGCTCCTCTATCAGTTTCTCTAGTTCTGACCGGGTTCGGTCCCAATCCGAGCCGTGTCGTCTTTTGACCATCCTGCAAATTCTGTCCAGGTCCGGTCGCGCTTTCCTCGACCTCAGCGAGTCTATGGAGCCCAGGATCCATTCGCGGTACGGCTCAGACATTATTCCTAATGGGCTTCAAGCTTGATAGAGTGGATGAAGTGCGTCAGTGTTGCCTTCGACGTGACGCTCGCAGTCTTTCGAGCCGCGGTG
>NW_015551047.1:572647-573282 GCF_001515605.1 Sinocyclocheilus anshuiensis
AGCCGCGGTTCGAGCACGCTTAAAAAAAAAAAAAACGGAAACATACTGTACGCTTGCGTTGATCGCATTGAGCGCTTTTAAGGTGGAATGCGCGAGATGCGCGGCCCGCCGCTAGGAGATTTAAGGAGGCGTTGCTCGGTTGCATGTTTCCGTGCCGCTTAAATGGCTGTTGCAGCTGCTTTGGAATGTAATACTAGCAGGCTGCATTATTGCGTACGGTTTTGTTTTTAAGTTACACTTGAATAAGTCCGTTTTATGCAATGATAAACTTTTCATTTACGTTCCTTGTTTAATCCAGCCACTGATTTTGGAATCAAAATGGTAAAAATGTTCACTTTTGACCATCAAATACTTGCGAAGGAAGTGCGCTGAGTGGAATATTAGCTACTTACTGCATACTACACAGTATATACTGTACACTACAAATAGTTTGTGAAACAAGGCGGTATGCAACAATACATATTTAAAACAGTAGTATGCTGAGCTCACTGTGCTCCATGTTTAATCAGGCGAGAAACAAACATCATAATCGTTTGTTAATCTTATTTTAATTTTACAACAATACAAACAGTAGTATGCTGAGCTCACTGTGCTCCATGTTTAATCAGGCGAGAAACAAACATCATACATCATAA
>NW_015551047.1:579191-588315 GCF_001515605.1 Sinocyclocheilus anshuiensis
TAGGACCCCTTTAAAACAGTGCTTCGTTCTTAAAGTGAAAGCAAACTAATAATACATCTAATGCTGTCAAAGAAAAATACAAGTGCTCACTGCTCCTGACTAAATAACCTTTGTAACATCAAAAAAAAGATTAATCTATATTTAATTTATACAGTGAAGATTATGCAGTTATTTTACATTTGATTATTACAAAAAAAACAAAAAAAAAACATTCATTTGTTGTGAATGTCCCAATTGTGGAACAGGATGTGAAAATTTCAGATAAATGTTCATGTTATATACGCCACTCCAAGTTTTAACTGGTTACATTGCCGATACATAACTTACATATAACTTAACTTAATATATTGATTGTACATACATAACTATACATAACTTACTATATATTGATTGTAAGATAGCACAACTAAACAGACTTACTAAGAGAATTAATTCAAAAGGGTCTGGCTGCAGCCTTGCACTTGCAGTCTCAGACTTGCATTCTCAGACTTGCACTCTCAGACACTTGCACTTCCGCTAGCAACGTCAGTTGCAGGCTTTATTTTTTTATTTTGTTCTATTTATTTATTCTTTTTGTTATGTCAATTGCAGAAGCGCAAGTGTCTGAGAGTGCAAGTGCAAGTCTGCAGCCAGACCCTTCTCAATTAATTGAGTGACTAACCAATGCAACCCAAGAAACAAGAATTAGACCAATAAACAAAACAACTGAAAAAACTTATTGAGGAGGGAAAATAAAGCTGTCCAAGCTAACGGGGTAATGAGTTCACACAGTATATTCAAAAGATGTATTTGTCACATCAACTCAAACCATAGCTGTTTTGTGGAACACTTCTCATGACAAACATCTGACTGATCAGACCGTTTACCTGTGATTACGGAGTGATTGATTTGATGCAGACTTCACAGTGTGTCAGTACTGCACCTGGTCATGTCTGAATGATCATGGAAGGTAAAATAATGATCACAACTATTACATTTTAATTGTGCATCCCAAGCCCATGCCAGTAAAAAAAAAAAGAAAAAAGCCCAAAAGACCAATAAACAAAACAACTGACAAAACTTATTGAGGAGGGAAAATAAAGCTCTCCGAGCTAATGGGGCAATGAGATCACAGAGTATATTCAAAAGATGTATTTGTCACATCAACTCAAACCATAGCTGTTTTGTGGAACACTTCTCATGACAAACATCTGACTGATCAGACAGTTTACCTGTGATTACGGAGTGCTTGATTTGATGCAGACTTGACAGAGTGTCAGTACTGCAACTGATCAAGTCTGAATGATCATGGAAGGGAAAATATTGATCACAACTATTACATAATTTTAATTGTGCATCCCAAGGCCATGCCAGTAAAAAAAAAAAAAAAAAAAAACCCAAAACGAGCAAAACTATTTGTCACATCAACTCTTATAACTGTCTGCAAACCATAGCTGTTTTGTGGAACACTTCTCAAGACAAACATCTGACTGATCAGACAGTTTACCTGTGATTACGGAGTGCTTGATTTGATGCAGACTTGACAGAGTGTCAGTACTGCACCTGATCGTGTCTGAATGATCATGGAAGGTAAAATAATGATCACAACTATTACATCATTTTAATTGTGCATCCCAAGCCCATGCCAGTAAAAAAAACAGTCCAAAGTAGCGCAATTACCATGTCCCAAATATAAAAAATGTAATTTCCATCCCTAAAATACATATTTTACACTCACTGTTATGCACATTTATCATAAACACAGCTCAAATGCTTCCTACTAGTGTGGCCCAAAACATTTAGCAGTTTTATTACAGGTAGAATGCAAAATGTTTCAGTACAAGCATTTCAACCAAATGTAATTTATGCAATATTTCAAACCTTTAACCCACTGGGGAAAATCAACCAATGGCAACAGTTTAAAAGCAGCCAAATTTCATGGAAAAAAACAATAACAATCCTGCATCCAACACGAGCTGCAGAAGTCAGATTTGACTAATCATGGGTCAAAAGTAAGGAGAGGTAACCGACAAGATGTTGGAGGATTTGCTCCTCAACAGATCCCGAGCTCATTGACAAATATCTTTTATCGAAGGATGTGGGAGCGTGCGGTAATGGTCAGAAATTCAGCGGGAGCGGGATCAACAAGCCCCGCGCTATCACGCAGCGGCGCAGTCAGTCAGTGAGCGCCTTAACAGATGAACTCAAATCTTGCGGGATTCCATAAATAAACTACACAGAACCCCACTATTCGACAAATATACAATGAAAAGATGATACAGAATTTAATGCCTTGGAAAATGGCATTTAAGACTTTAATACTTTTTAAGGGCCTTAATTTTCTTTAAATTGATTTATCAACTTTTTAATACTTTTTAAGACCCCGCGAACACCTGTGTGTATGACTCCATGCCCAAGAGGGTTAAGGCAGTGTTGGAAAATAATGGTGGCCACACAAAATATTGACACTTTGGGCCCAATTTGGACATTTTCACTTAGGGGTGTACTCACTTTTGTGGCCAGCGGTTTAGACGTTAATGGCTGTGTCTCGAGTTATTTTGAGGGGACAGCAAATTTACACTGTTATACAAGCTGTACACTCACTACTTTACATTGTAGCAAAGTGTCATTTCTTCAGTGTTGTCACATGAAAAGATATAATAAAATATTTACAAAAATGTGAGGGGTGTACTCACATCTGTGAGATACTGTATATGTATATCTATTTTAATTTTTTCCTTTTCTGTGCTGTTAAATGTCCTGTGACAGATAAATCAAAATTCAGAACAATAACATTTAAGACGTCACCACATTTTTGTAACTTTAACAATTAAAACTTTATTGGAATGATACATGTTGCAAAATATTATTGTGTATTTTTTTTTTTAAACATACTCGATGTGTCCTACGGGTATCCGTCAACTTCTCCAGAAGGTAAAATAATTAAGACTGTTAAAGGTAGAGAATATACAGTATTGTTTCCCGAGAAGGTACAATAAACTACACCATCACTATACCCATGTCGGGAGGAAAGAGACTCCTGTTATTGAAAATACACTTAGAAAATATGCAAAAGTAAATCAAATGTTTTCTCCATGATTTTTTTTAAAAAGCAAATAGAAGTGTGTAGGAAACTGGATGTGTACAAAGGCAAACTGTATAATGGACTGATGCGCACACACACACACACAAAAAGATGACTGACGATGTGAATGAACAGACTGAAGGATGTGAGACACCCATGTATCTGAAAGGAAGGGACGGGACCCAGACATAGAGGGACGACATATGAATACCGCCAAAAATGTCACATTTTTCCATGCTCTGACAAAAAAAAGGTGTAATGAAAGGTGCATTTGAGCCATAATTTCCCAAAAAGTCACTGTAAAACGGTGATGCTTTAAACAGAACCCTTCCATGTCACGATCGAGCTCAAAGATGAGGAAAAAAGCTCACGTGACGCCAACCTGTACATTATAACTCCGTACACCAGTTGAGGATAGTCTTACGTTGCTTCTAGCATCACGAGACCAGCGCAGAAGAGCCCGCTGGGTAATCTAAACGTACAGACGCATTCTTTAAACACTGATTGTTTTGTTCTCCAGCTATTCAGACCAAGAGATGGAGCTGTTTCTCCTGTTTGTACAACCATTTTATGACAAAGTCTCCAGAAATGGGGCAAGAAAATGTCCCAGCAAAACCTAGGAATGCAGGGAGAAGAATGAGGGAGAGAAAATCAAACCTACCATCATGTTTTGTGAAATATAAACTCATGCCCTTTGCTCGTCTATGTTTCTAAAGCTACATCAGCACCCGAATGATCAAAAACGGACCCAATCCGGTGTGTTTTGGCTGTGAATCTGGCAGAATACATTGACATGACATTTCCCAAGAGGGAAAAGAACAGTAATTTGATCTCATACTGCAATTTAAATGGCATTAAAGCCGTTCAGTTTCCAATCGATACTTCTGTTATTAAAAGAGTTGTTTGAAATACCAATTTTAACCTGGCACCAATCTGTAGTTCGCACACATTCAACAAAATTAAGTTACATTACTTAACGTGAAATAACAAACCAAAACAAACAAACCAAAAATCGACTTTGCACTATTTTGAAATCAGCACCTAAAGAACAGCCAATTCCTGAAGGACTGAGCTATAAGCGATGGTGGGCATCTCAGTTTTAAAGGTGAAGCGTGTCAATTCTGCGTCACTAGCAGCAGCAAAAAACAAAAAAAAATCACAAAAATAACGACTTTGATCAATTCTAATATATTATGTCCTTTCTGTTACTCAAACAGACTGCGGTTCAGTTTGGTGCCACTATTGGAGCCAGAAGTTACACTTTACCTTTACAATCTAATTAAATATTCATCGACGCGAAACTTTTTAAGCATAACGAAATAAAATCTATGCAACACACTACACATTACTGCACACTTCTGGAAACTAAACAACAACAACAACATAATAATCATGGGGACTTTTGCGTTTAGATTGTCTTGCATCCAACAAAGTTACAGAGCAAGATAGAAAGCGAACAAATTTTGATCAGTTCGTCGGACGACCGAATGGACCTTCACTAACTGGTCGATATCTTAATAGCACACAATAAAGTCGACATGAACAACAAGCTTATTTGAAGCAGAAATGGAGATTGATTAGTCAAGCCTTAGAGAGTTAAAACGTATTGGAAATCGGCCTAATTTTCAAACAACTTTCATGTCAGGAGAAGATTATTCTTATTGTCGGTAAGGATAATTAAAAATACCAGACTGTTCAATTAAACAAAGGGTTTGGTCACCAGCAGGCGACACGGCAGAAAATAATAATAATAATAAAACAAACAAAAAAAACATCCATCAGGAACCCAGTGTAACCACAGAAACAGTGCTCTCCTTTAACGTTTTCCTTTAAAAGCATATTTTTAAAAACAACCAGCTGTATTACAAGCCTTTGTGCTCGCTGTTAATTCATTGTATTCCTTCAGTTCGGATTTTTGTTAGTTTATCTCTGGAACTGTATCTTAGAATCAAAGCCATCTGCGAACACGTGTAAAATAATGGATTTGGAGCTTCAAGTATGCTTACATGCTACCGATGTGTAATTTAAAGTAGTGTTACGGTCTTTTCAGTGGCCACTTTCAACCCAAAGCACATTCTATTGGCTTAAATACAAACATACTGGCTTAAAATACACTAAATGATCTAGAGAATGACGAATGATGATCCAAATCAACAATCTTTACACTAAGCGGCTGATTCTGCCTGATCTTAGAGCACTCTAGGCAATTAATATGCGATGACAAAATTGAAGAATGGTAGTGTGATGCTTGAGATCCAAATGAGAAATGGGTGACGCGTCAAACAAAAAGCCAGAACTCTTGAACGTTGTAAGTTGGTTTGATTTGGTATTGGGTGCCAATAGGTGCACAGGAAGTAAACATGATGTGACAGCGTGGAGAACTACAGAGCAAGGACACCTTTGCTAATTAAAAAAAAATAAATTCTCTGGAGATGCCAAAATTCAGTACCAGTAAGTAAACGCTATATCCCTGGAAAAACAAAAAAAAGAAGAAGTCACAAATATACCCATGCCAGCCAGTCACAGAGAAGTGACCGAATCTCTGCCCAATGGACCCTGGCTACCAAACAAGAGGGAAAACATGAAAATGGACAAGTAACAAGTGACGAAGGATCTGAAAAGGCAACACTGCTGGCGTCTCTCTTAGGACGTTTTCCTTCTCCCTTCATCTGTGTCTGAGGGCTCTACGTTGTTGTTACCGATTAAGGCTCAGTCCAGTCCTCAGATCATCATCACCCTGGAAAACGTTTTCTTCTCTGTTGCCCCACATCTAATTTCTCTCCATCCCTCTCCTCCGCTGCTGCTTCTAGAATTCAGCAAACTCCTTTCCACATTTCTCTGAGAAAGAGACCCGGATTTCTTCTTCCTCGTAGTCGTCAAAGTTGCTGGTGTCACCGGGGCCTTTGCACTTAGGGATGAAGGGGGCTTCCACCTGAAGACACAGGTTATTACATTCTGATGAAATATTATGAAGACCATAACATATACTGATGATGAGTTGTTTACAAATGGGGATGAGTTGAAGATTGGGGAAATGGTGAGGACGTTATAAGAACCCAGTATGATTGAGGTACCTTCTTCTGGTAGATTGCAATCCAGTCGGTGGTTGCAAACCATTTGTGGCCCTTGATGTCGTTGACGCCGTTCTTGAGGTTACCGAAGCGCTTCGTCAGATCTACCTGCAGCAGGTTCCTCAGCAGGTCCTTCAGGTCAGAGCTAAAATGTGAGGGGAAGCGAACCTAGAGAAAGATTAATACACACTGTCAGTGTTTGGGATTCACAAGCACCTTTACAAATATGTCATGTTCCAATACACCAGAAAGGTCTAAAAATTAACACAATGTTAGGGATGCACGATATTATCGGACCTATATCAGAATCGGCCGATAATGGCGTTAAATGTAAATATCGGCATCGGCCCGATATGAAAATTTATGCTGATATGTCTTGCCGATAAGAGGAATACATTAACTCACATGTGCTCAGGGTGTGCTGGCAATTAGATCACGTCAGCAGTGTGACTAATTTTTGAAGCAAAATTTTGTCTGAATGATTATTAGATTCACTCTTTTGGATCGCTGCATTTACTCTGTGGAAGCATGTACAGAATGACACTTCGGTGTATGATAGAGTAAACAGTAATAGCACGTGCAGCGGCAGCCTCCCCCGGGTTCTAATGCCGTTCGGTAAGGAGTTTTAATCTGTAGGGGACGCTGTTGGCCTACTTTTAATCAAATGAAAGTAAAATACACAAATAACATTTAGACTGTTTCTGACCAAATAAAGCAGTAATTGATGTCATAAAATCATGAGTATGTTTTGATTTAAAGGTCAGAAGCTATAGCTTACATGAATAAAAAAAATTACAAACAATTAAAATTAAATAATTTTATATAGCCTATACTGATTTATTCATTAAAGTGTAATATGTTATATTTTTTTAAACAAATGATGAGATCTAAAATATTTTCAGAATTTTTACAACTCTTTTGCTTTAGATCATCTACAAATGTTAAATCTTAAAATAAAATGTTAAGGTTACTACTGCATCTTTCTGAAAAAAAAATTGCAGCGATTGATATATAGTTAATTTTAGAGGTCGACCGATGTATCGGTTTTGCCGATTAATCGGCACCGATAGTTGATTGCTGGAACTATCGGTTATCGACAAAAATCCATGCCGATAGTTTTCCGGGTTGCGTCCATTGCTCAAGTCAGCATTTTTAGTATTATTTATATACTCATAGTTTTTATTAAAATTTTGGAATAACTTTTTTTCAGTTAAAATTTTTGTAATTTTGTTATGTGCCTTTGTGATTTTTATTTGGTTTTGTTTTTTAATATTATTTAGGTTTATTTTTTGTTTTTATTTATGTACAGTTAGTATTTTTAGTGCTTCAATGTAAACTTATTTAATTTAGTTGTCAAGGCAACATTTCTCATGTTTGTTTAAAGTTTTAATTATTTTATTGTATTTATGTTTTAATAGTTTCAGTTAACTATAATAACCCTGCTCTGTTACCAAAACCACAAATAAAAACATTAAAAGACACAAGACGTTTCAGTATTTATTTTGTTTATTATTTTGTAGTATTAATATTTTGAATCAGCTTTCATATATATATATGTGTGTGTGTGTGTGTGTGTACCTTAAATTTAAATATTTATTACATTAGTTATTACGTTTTTTATATAATTATTTAGCTTTATTTTTATTTTTATTTCAGACAGTCGCCCAAGCAAGTTTTTCCATCTAATATTTCAGCTTTATTTCAAGCAATGAAACAACACCGGTTTAGATTATAACAGCACCACTGACACGCGTGTGCAGTGCAGAGTGGCCACTGCACTATGACATCCAGCACCAAAAAATGTGATAATCTCTCACAGCGCTCACCTTCCCAGAAACAATCTTCTCGTAGATCTGGATGGGCTGGTCGGCAAAGAACGGAGGGTAACCGGCAGCCATTTCATAGATCAGCACTCCCAGAGCCCACCAGTCCACTGCTTTATTATAACCCTGAGAGACAGAGAGAGCAGGAGTTATACTGAAATGGCTTAAACTGCAGTTAAAACAAGTAATGCAGCTTCGGTACTCACTTTACTGAGGATGATTTCTGGCGCCAGGTACTCGGGTGTGCCACACAGTGTCCAGGTCCTGCCCTTTACACGTTTAGCAAATCCAAAATCTGTTACCTGAGAAAACAGCAAGAATGAATATTGCATGTATTCATTTGTGAAAACCTGTGAATGAGCCTGGATGGTCTTAAAGAGACACTCAAACACAAGGCAGGTATACTCTTTGCAGTCATGTGACATTCTTGGAGCTGCTATCATGGCATTTCATGAAGTCATCTGGTTTTAAACCCTGCGTGTTTACCTGTATGTAGCCCTGCTGGTCTATGAGCAGGTTTTCAGGCTTCAGATCTCGGTAGATTAGATCAAGTGAGTGAAGGTATTCAAAGGTCAGAACTATCTGGGCGGCGTAGAATCGGGCATGAGGCTCACTGCACCAGACAGAGACAGACAGACACAACGTAAATGTACAGAGGTCACAGGACCTGCGTGCACAGTCATTATACAAGAATGAGACGATTTAATAGTTTTAGATGAAGCAGGCCTACAGCATGTCACGTATCAGGACACTGCTGCCACTGTTTGACGTCACGTCAACTACCCTAAAATAACATCATTGACTGAATTGAAAATAAACAAATCTAAACACAATGTGCACAGCAATTCTCATGAATCTGCATGGTTTTTAAAATTCTGAAAATCCTTTTATCAGTGGACGTGCGAAAATAATAATAATAATAAAACTGATAAAAAAGGACAATATACAAAATAACCAATGACTGTTATGCTTAGGGATGCGCCGATCCGATATTCATATCGGGTATCGGTCAGAGAGGGCCGATCCAAATCCGAGATTTTTTTTTTTCCCGATTGTGCGAATTATTCTGTGTTACTTCTGAAGCCATACGATAGCTTAATGTGAGCTACATATGAATATTTAAGTCCTTACATTAAAGTTCACACAAACTCTTTTCTCCACTGTGG
>NW_015551047.1:589587-597657 GCF_001515605.1 Sinocyclocheilus anshuiensis
CACACAGAGATATATAAATTCTACATTTATTTAAATGAGGGAAAAAAACTTAACTGGTATCGGATCGGTATCGGCCAATACCGAACCCTAGGTATCGGAGGCAAAAAAGGCGGATCGGAGCATCCCTAGTTATGCTATGTTTTAGGCGATTATATAAATGATAATAATTTAAACAGGCCAGTTCAAATGGTAATTGAAATATCTGAAGCAAAAGTAGAAATAAATGAATAACTTGTGAATCTGACTCAGGAAATTCAGCTTGATTCCCAGTCTGGTGTAACATCCAATATCACTTATTCAAAGCATCAGTCAGTGCTGCAGTCTCTGCACAGACAACAATGAATGTTTTGAATCTTTTAGACTTGCTATAAAGTGCCTTCAAACTATGAAACTATGAATACATTTTAAATGTTTGGCGAGTGACAATTTGGCCTCAATGTTCCCCGTCTAAATTTGACACTGCAGCTCAAGGAAGTTAGTCAATGTAGCCAGTAGTAGTTACGTAATATTTATTGCAAAAATGACTGAAATCAGTGTCAGCAAGAATGCAGCACTGCTCTAGATTTGACTAATAAGTCTCTAATCTAGTATTATTTTGAGTATGAGGCCGTTTCGAAATTGTGTGTCATCATATAGATGATGTGGCACAATTTGTAATACGACACTAAAAATAGTCGAAAACAACAATAAATAGCTATAAATGAAATTAAAAACACTAAAGTAACACAAATTTCCACAAGTATAATAAGCCTGGTTGGAGTAAGCTCACGCAGCTAGTGCAATATAAATAGAGAAGAAGAAAAAAAAAACTCACCTAAACCGTCCGATTCTACGTAAGTGAGAGAACATCTCTCCTCCAGGAACATACTCCATTACCATATACAGGTTAGTATTGTCCTAAGAACAGAACACACAAAAGAAAAGAGCACAAAACCATTGAGATATTCATGAAGGCTTAAATCAAAAATATAGTAAAACAGTAATATTGTGAAACATTATTATGATTAAAATAACGGTTTTCTATTTAAATATATTTTAAAATGTAATTTATTCCTGTGTTCAAAGCTGAATTTTCAGAATCATTACTCCAGTCTTCAGTGTCACATGATCCTTCAGAAATCATTCTAATATGCTGATTTGCTGCGCAAGAAACCTTTATTATTATTATAAATGTTTAAAACAGCTTAATATTTTTGTGGAAACCTGATATATTTATTTTCAGGATTCTCTGATGAATGGAAAGTTAAATAAAATTGCATTATGTCTTTACTGTCTTGCTTTTGATCAATTTAACGTGTGCTTGCTGAATAAAAATATAAATATCTTTAAAAAACATCTTAATGACCCGAAACTCATCTAAAGGCTGAAAGACTAAGATATATATATTTTTTGCTGTATCATCCTTGTCCAAATCATGCAAGTATACATATACACACACACACACACACAGAGCTGGTACCTTGAACGAGTGCTCCAATCGCACAAGGAATGGGAAGCTGACGGCCTGCAGGATGCGTTTCTCATTCAGTGTGTGTTCTATCTGTTTCAGTTTAACCACCTGAAAGACACGAGAAAATGAGCTCCAACACACAGACACACACCTTTCAGCGCCGATTCCTCTGAGAGTGGCTTACCTTCTGTTTGTCGAGGATCTTCATGGCAAAATGCTGGCCTGACTCTTTGTGCTTGACTAGCATGACTCGTCCAAACGAGCCAGTGCCTAGAGTCTTCAACCTCTCAAAATGGTCCAGAGATGCAGTATTCTGAGGAACAGAATAAAGTATATAGAGGAACAGAAGATGAAAATGGTTGGTAAATACATGTTGTTTTTATTTTTTCAAAGACACATGTGACTGTTCCTGTATGGTTTATCTGGAGCACAGTCAAACTTACATGACTGATTATTTCGCTTATTATCTGAATGTTCACTAACAACATCTACAGTTTAAGGTATGATTTTCAGAAATGTGATGAAATACAGCAAATATATCACATTCATTATACATCAAATTGTACTTTTATTACTTCCTCAGGGTCTCTAGTACAAAAGCTGTCTACTACTGAAAAATCACAGGTTAAAGAGAAAAACAAACAGCAGGTCAGTTCACCTTGTGTCCAGAAGGGGGAGCAATGCAACTCTCATTAGCTCATTGGTTGACAAAGTGATTGTATGCAGTGCAGAAAATGGGATTAACTGACCTGTGCTGGGTTCTCCCATTTCTTTAGGAACTCTTCTTTGGCTTTAGCAAGAAACTCCTTAACTGAAAACGAAAAAGGCAGAAATAATGTGCGTGTTATTATTTATGTGCACAACAGAACAACATTGCACTTAGAGACATGCTAATGTACTAAAAACGAAAACAAAACAAAAAATCTGATGAGATATTGCCATTAGAATCTGTTAAAATGTCAACAAGTACGATATGTAAAAACAGGCATGGCTGTATGGCAGTCAACATCAACCTTTTACAGCCCCTACAACACATTAAAGTCCAGAGTTGCTGGTCTACCCTTATTTATGACAGCAATTTACGACATTTCGTTAGCTGTGCTGCGTATGAGCTGCAGAAATGCCTGGGAAGACTGCTGAGAACTACTACTTTTTCCACACGTCACGACTGTATGTACACAAAGTTAATCTCCTGAAAACATTTCACACTGAAATAAAATGATTCTCATTCTCAGTTGTGCTTTTTATTATACTGTATTGTAGTACATTAAAAAAATGACCAAATTTCTTTTACAATTTCAGCAATAGGCATTCCAGCATTTAAAAAAAATAATAATAATTTTTATTGCTGATTAAAGTATAAATCAGCGGAATTCTACAGACGGACTCTGTGTGGGCATATATACACATGTAATTTAAAGGGACAGTTCACCCAAAAATGGCAATTCTGTCAATTACTCACCCCTCGAAACCTGCACAAGTTTCTTTCTTTTGTTGAGCACAAAAGAAGATATTTTATAGAATATTGGTAACCAAACAGTAGCCATTGATTTCCACAGTATATATGCTCTGTCATGAAACTCTAGATGGTGCAGGCTGATGGGTCGTTAATGCAAACTGATGATATTCACAGCATTAAACTACTCTGCACAAGCTGATTGGTTCATGTTGCATACGCAGCCAATGAGCTTGCTGCTTTACATTTAAATGGCTGGTTAGCATTCACCAGAGCATTTCGCAGAGCGCTTTCAGAGTTCCTCTGAAACACCCCACCCTCCCCAGCTCCACCTTTCTAAATCTGCTAGGGGTTATTATATATGCTACTTGTGCAGCAGCAGTATGTCTTAAATACCTACAGTACCGTATCGGCGTATGTACTGGCAGTAGCTAGCCCTAGTTCCTGTACTTGCTTTGCAGCAAAAGAAACATAATCAACAGCAATTCAGCAGCGTAGCAAATCTATTCTGCCAAGATGATAAAAAAAGAATTCTCTCCATACTATGGATATTGATGGCTACGGTCAACTGTTCAGTTACCAACATTTTTCAAAATATCTTCTTTAATGCTCAACAGAAAAAAGAAACGCGGAGGTTTGGAACAACTTACATTTACACTTAATCATTTAGCAGACGCTTTTATCCAAAGCGACTTACAAATGAGAACAATAGACGCAATCAGACCAACGAGAGAACAACAGTATACAAGTGCCATGACAAGTCTCAGTTAGTCTAGCACAGTACACGTAGCTAGGTTTTTTAAAATTTTTATTATTATTATTAAATAATAGAATGGAATAGAACAGAATAGAATAGGTAAGTGCTAGTATTAGTAAAAGTGAGTAAATGACTGAATTGCCATTTTTGGGCAAACTATCCCTTTAACTTCCAAAGCAAATTCAAGTATTAACTGTTTATATATACACACATTCAGCATTGTTATGTTGGGAATAATGCAAAAGTGAATCTCCATTATATATAAATTTAAGTTCCCTACCACAAAACAACACAAACAAACTCAAAACTGTGGTCCCCACAGTATTGGCCACTTCCGTTTTTCCATCATGTTTGTTGTGTGTTTAGAGCCTGTGGCAATCATTCTCATTGGCTGTTCGAGGTAAGGCGTGTTCTAATTTCCACTGTTGTTAAAACCACATTGACTGGGCTCATGTTATCTAATACTTCCTGAGCCCACCATGACAGAACAACAGCTTAGACCCAAATCAATATCCACTGACTCTCTGTCACTTTATATTTCTCTCGCTCTGTGTGTGTGTGCGTGTGTACGTATGTGAGAAAAGTCACAGCATCATAATTTCTGCTTCAGAAACAGCGAGAAAGAATCAAGTCAGAAATCAGGCGAGCACACCAATGAAGAACTAGGCCTACTTTCCCCTCTATTTTCTTTATAGAGTTGTGTGGGAATGTTCAGATTACAGACTCTTCCTCATTCCACACTACCAGCGCTCCCTCTGGGGAAATGCAAGCTGTCACAGCAGCTGAGAAGATCCAACGGTTGCAACTGCTGCGCCCAGAGGAGACATACAAAGAAACGCAGTGCGATTGCTGCCATTGAGGACTCTACTGCAGGACACACCCACAGGAAGCATTTCCAAAGTGCAATGCTTTAAATCCGAAGTAGGAGCATTAAACGATCTCATTCTGTGGTGAAAGAGGCAGACGCTGTAGAGCGAGGTTAGTCACGCTCAAATCTACTGCCATTATCTCCAATCTTCAGGCTCTGGGCAGAGCCAGAGAGAGAGCAAAAGCTTCACCCCACAACTTCCCGTTAATTCCCCTGCCTTATTATCTCGGAGAGAGATTCAGGAGTGTCTCTCTCACAAAAGCAGTGGTTGATGGGACTGCACACACTCCAGGGTCATATTTCTACTTCGTTTAGATAATCTGTAGAGGAACTACAGTAGAAGATAGAGGCAGGGGAGAGGACAGTCTCCGAAGTTCACCTAAACTTGATGCTGATCCAACGGCTCTATAAAACTATGCAACAAATGGTGCTCGAAACAGATTCAAAACAAAGGTCAGGCCTCAGCCGCTACGCCATGCAAACAACCCTAAAGAAAAATCAAATAATTACAACAGCCATATGCGTAAAAATAGCCCTGCTGCAATTTCATAAATGGCTCAGGATATGAATGATCCTTGCCTTTGTGCTGGCTTCCCTAACAAATGGGTGCCATGACTACTGGAGGGAAATGACCAATTCCCACACAAAGTTAGCCGTGCCCTTACCATCCACTAGGAGCGTGGGACCCTCCACTCCTCCTTCACCACCACCACTACTACCTCCCCCTCCTCCCTCCACTGATCCTCCTGAAGAACGAGATTCCCACTTCCCACCATGCCTCTTCGAGCTTTTTCGGTCACACATGGGCCTTTAGAGACAGTTCCTCCTTTCTCCTCTTCCTCACAGCATCAGGCTCATAGCCCTACACCTCTGACCCTCACATCCACTTTAGCTAAGAGCTACAGGTGTGCTTCCAATGCTGCTTTTGTCTCCAAGTGTGGCCAATGATTCAGTCTGCTGTTCCTGCTCTTCCTCGAGTGCTGAATGCCGATCTAAAGCCCTCGATTTCTGCGACTCCACTGTGCGGACATCACCCTGGTAAATCAATCCCCCTCATGCTCCGTTTGTATCAATATTTATTCTGTACACAGTGCCATTCCACTCACCCTCAAGTGGAACACACACACCTAAAACGCAAGCACATACACAAACATGCGCACTACATTGATCCAAATAGGGACCTGGTCGCTTAGGGGAGGGGCAAACCTATAACAGCAGTCGCATCTAATGAGAAACATGGACCATAAACAGATAGTGTAGCAACTTAAAAGAAGCAAAGAAATGGTAACTTGTTATTAAAAGTGGAGAAATTATGGACAAAAAGACTTCCAGTACCTAGAAAAATTAAGTGGGAATAAAGGGTACCGCAAAAACTGTGCCCCGTTGGTCCCTCACACCCTGGCAATGTCCTCTAGTGGACAGAGTCCACAATTGATTAGTCAGATCAATCAGTGTGGCCCTCGGCTGCTGATGCTCACTCTGACGCACACCAAAGGGGGTCGGCTAGTGGTGCATTGACAGCAAAAGCCCCGCTGGTTCACATAAACACACATACATATCTGAGAGCAGCACCCATTTGCAGACAGTGCAGCCCCAGGCCTGGCATTTCAGCCTCTTTCAGGGAATAAATGCAGTGGCAGAGCGAGAGTAAGGCAGAGACACAGGAAGAGTCAGGGACAGATGGATTTAAAGACTGAGCCAGATCCAGCCACCCAGGCCAGGTGGAGACTCAAGGGACAGTGAAACCTTTGGTAAGTCTCTCCCTCCTCCATGACCTCATTTCTCAAGACTATAGGTGCTGCTCTAGTCTAGGTAAAATCCCTTTCAGCTCTCAGATACTTGGCACGCTTCTACAGGCTGACTTTATGGATACAGAGTTGGCAAAGGTAGGGTATTTTAAGCAAATGTCCACGTGCCCTGGTGGGAACTTTAAAGATGAGACTTTAAATGCACAAAACAGTCGACCAAATAAAATGCAGGAGAGTTGAAAAAAAAGGACTGATTTAACAGATGCCATGAAGACACCACCTGTAAAACATGTCAAATTGCATATCAAATGCTTGTAGAGCAATCGGCAAATTTTCAAACAGTCTGGAGTCTGACCCTACAGTCATCTAAAAGAGTGTATAAGCGCTGCATGAACGGGTAATGCCATTAGCATTAGTTCACAATTCAGTCTGGCAGGAACAGCAGAACACTGGGACCCCAACAAAGCGGGACAAACTGACAGGTTTCCCAGGAGACAGACAGCCACCTTCCCTGGAACTCCTGTATGACGCAGCCAACACCAGGCAACAGCACAAACATTAGAAGATGAATAAAAAGGGCTTTGTACCCAGGATCTGTGTCTCGGCAGTCCCACATCAATCCATGAAGCACAGCGAGAGGTGCTAATCTAAGCTAGATCTCCATATCACCCATGACTTATATTTACAACATAGTTTCTGTTAAACCCAAATCTCTCTTTCATCCCATTATGAGAAACATCTATAAATTGTGGTCAGCATATATGAGTAATATTAATATTCATAGAGCAAGATAATCAAAACAATGACATTTAATGGAAATGAAAGCAGATTTCTAAAATAAGGACTTATTTTAAAAAACATTTACTTGACTAGATTTTAAATGGTCAAGTATCAGCCTGGTGGATATATTATCCATAATCAAAGGTGAAGTATTCAAAAGGATAATCGGTTGATCTCACACACTCATTTTGAAGTCAGGCCAGCACTTCCCTATAGATCAGATGGGGAGGTAAAACCTTTACACATGCAGGTTTCTCCACCCTCTTTGCCAAGCTCCGCCTACAACAGTTATGTCCAAACATTCACTGTGCCAGCAGCCTTAACCCACATAATGCCTCAGGTCAGACACTCACTCCAGCAAGAGGCCTCTGACTCATCCTGGGACTGGTAGTGGCCGCCCTCCCCACAGCTAGAGTCTCCAAGACAGGGGCCGGCCCGCTGGAACAGCCTCTCTGCCAATCTCTGCAGCACTGACATGCTAGACAGCCGTGAAAATAAGCGTGGCGTAGAGGCATCCGACTTTGTAAAGCTGCGTTTCCAAACTCTTTTTACAAAGGAGTTAGGGTCACTTCTTGCAAGAGACTCTTCTATTTGCAAGAGACTCTTCTAACCTCTCTGAGGATTCAGGACTCAGGGCAGGCAGGGCTAAACCTTCTCCATTTCCTTGCCTTCCTGTGCCGGGCTCACACACCCCGTTTCCTCCCCTGGGCTTCCTTGAACTGTCAGGGACTTCTGTTTCCACCACAGCCCACCTTGGGGTTAACCCTTACTGTTGTACCTTGATCTGATCCACAGCATTGTCTGCCATGTCGTCCTCTCTTGTCCGTGCACACGATAAAATATGGCCCTCCCCAGCCTGTGGCCCCGGATGCCATCCAGCACCTGTCTCTGGGGATCAGGGCGGTTCACCGGCGATAGAGCGGATATGGATGTGAAGCATGGCATGAATAAAGCCCCCCATTCCGACCAGGGGAGGGTGCACTAAAACCCACCGCGAAGAAAAAAAAAAAA
>NW_015551047.1:597667-601147 GCF_001515605.1 Sinocyclocheilus anshuiensis
TTGTAATTTTTAAACCAGTTTGCTTTTTTCCTAGAGATCGACCGATATATCGATTTACCGATATTTTTCCCGCCATTTAAGCATTTTACAATAATCGGATATCGGTTTTGTAATATCGGATTCACCGATAAACGCCGCCATCTTGTGGATGTTTTGAGAATTGCGCGCAGGATCACCATCGCACCACGGCGTCTGAGGGGAGAGGAGACAACAACAACGGCGTTCACAGGTACTTGATTTACTGTAGTTAGTAAACTTTATTTAACATAACCTGACACGAACTACGCCTTATGCAGGCTGGGCTCGAAAGGGGCCTTGAAAGGTTTTTGACTTTGGAACAAACTGAGCATCAAATATATGGCAGAGAACCTGCAAACTGGGTAGATGACAAATAACATGTACTTGAACTTTTTCCCAACATCATTTAGGTTTAAACTGTGTAAGAATATAAATAGTTAACTGAAAAGAAAAGATACAGACAACAATACACATATACATAATTCATATTGCTGTTCACTCACCGGGTTGATGCGGTTGATGCTCAGGAAATGCTCCAGCACGGCCACCGCATGTAACTTTTAACAAGATTCACTTGTTTAAAACACCCCTAAATTGTACTAACATTTACTATATAATAATTATTTCGCAAATAAACATCTAAATAAATACATCTCTATGGAAACTAATTTATTATCTCTGCGAGCGTAACATCAGGCTAGCCTATAGTGTGTACATGGTTATATTCCACATTCGCACCCACCCGCTCCCGCTATATATTCACTCTCTGTTCAACCGCAGTCCGCTTAGAATAATTTTCTTCCTGACCCGACCGTTCCCGCTAAATGTAGATCTTGTTTCCAGAATCTCACATTTAAATTTCCACTACTGAAAGAGAGAGAAATAACAAATAAAAATGTAGTCTGCACTACACCTCTAGAATGTAGATCTCTAGCTTCCTCCTGCAAATACCTTGTGATGACAGTGATGACCTCAACACCGCAGTCGGCATCTCATTACTGCGGTAATGCAGTTATCGTCACAGCCCTATGACAAATTCAATTTTAAAAGTAGTCACTCAATTAGTATGACTTCAAAAAAATAAACTGTTGTTTTAAAGTTTCCAATTAAGTACAGGTACATCTCAAAAAATTAGAATATCATGAAAAAGGTCAATATTTTTTGTCACTCATTTCAGAAAGTGAAACACATATATAGATTCATTACACATAGAGTGAAATATTTCAAGCCTTTATTTCTTGAAATTTTGATGATTATGGCTTACAGATAATGAAAACCCAAAATTCAGTGTCTCAGAAAATTTGAATATTACATAAGATCAATAAAAAAAGGATATTTTAAACAGAAATGTCAGGCTTCTGAAAAGTATGTTCATTTCTATGCACTCAATACTTGGTAGGGCCTCCTTTTGCATGAATTACTGCATCAATGCGGCGTGGCATGGAGGCGATCAGCCTGTGGCACTGCTCAGGGGTAATGGAAGCCCAGGTTGCTTTGATAGCGGCCTTCAGGTCATCTGCATTGTTGGGGTCTGGTGTCTCTCATCTTCCTCTAGACAATACCCCATAGACTCTCTATGGGGTTCAGGTCAGGCGAGTTTGCTGGCCAATCAAGCACAGTAACACCATGGTCATTGAACCAGCTTTTGGTACCTTTGGCAGTGTGGGCAGGTGCCAAGTCCTGCTGGAAAATGAAATCAGCATCTCCATAAAGCTTGTCAGCAGAAGGAAGCATGAAGTGCTCTAAAATGTCCTGGTAGATGGCTGCGTTGACTGTGGACTTCAGAAATACAGCACTCTGTGAACAACCAGCTTCTTTAGCAATGCACTTTTGTGGCTTACCCTTCTTGTGGACAGGAGTCTTCTGGACATCTGTCAAGTCAGCAGTCTTCCCCCATGATTGTGTAGCCTACTGACCCAGACTGAGAGACCATTTAAAGGCTCAGGAAACCTTTGCAGATGTTTTGAAGTAATTAGCTGATTAGGGTGTGACACCATGACTTTCCAATATTGAACTTTTTCACAATATTCTAATTTTCTGAGACACTGAATTTTGGGTTTTCATTATCTGTCATAAGCCATATATATATATATAAGCCATAATCATCAAAGCTTCAAGAAATAAAGGCTTGAAATATTTCACTCTATGTGTAATGAATCTATATAATATGGGTTTCACTTTCTGAAATGAGTGACACAAAATATTGACCTTTTTCATGATATTCTAATTTTTTTTAGATGTACCTGTATATAATATCCCACTAAATAACACTACCCCAATTAAGCTTCTTCAATAAGATTCTGTTTCATATTGTTTCCCATTTTGCAATGCACTAACACTTTCTAACACTTCAATCTGATTTGGGTGGGGGTCTTATGAACATTTTTAAGAGATTATTTTATCCAAATTTTAATTTAATGGGGGTGGGGGGGGAGGGGGTCTATAATAAACAGCCATGTCAATTTTATAGGGATGGGAAGATAAATCGATTCATGGATCGATTCTGCGACTTTTTGAATGCATCGTGATTCTTTCTGGAATCAATTCTGAGCTTAGTTTTAAAGTAATACTTCAAATGTATCGTCCCACCCCTATAATTTTAATGTGAATATTATTGGATATTCCAGTAAATTCAATTAAATGAGCTTCATCTTATTTACTTTTCTCTTTTCAGTAGGAACTTGTTGGATACACATCAAAAGATACGATTATTCATAAAGAATTACATTGGACATAACAAACAGAGGCAACAAACAGAGGCAAACTAGTATCATAAAACAGAAAATTCAGAATAAATTCTGACTGAACGAACTAGTGCGGTGTTCGATACATCAATACGACAATGTATCATCAGAGATTTGACGATACGAGTATCTATAAAGCTGGCCCTGTATCGATATCGCAGCACGTGTGCAGCAGTAGACCGCGCTTAATTTGAATACAAGAACACCGTTTAAAATGGAGTAGAAAAGTGTGAGGTTTCTAAAAAAGAATGAATAGAGCATAATATATAGGCTACAACGCTCAATGTGAAAGCCCTCAGGTGACTGAGATTTACCGCTGATTACAGAACCGTCTTTACTGACAAGATGCGCATTAAATATCGCATGCGATTTATCGTGCAGCCGTACCTGATATAAAGAGATGCAATCCCTGATACATAGCTTCCCACTTGCGCAATACAGAAATATCTGCCAAGTGTGCTACTTATCAATGTCAACCTGGCAACCATGAGCACGCGCTCTCTCTCCACTGTGGATAAACGCGCTTGCTTTCTGAAAACACTGGTAAGCTTGCAGTTTAGCGAGCTCCACTTCAAAATTCTATTCTCAGAAAAGTGTAATTCATCAAGTTAGGGCTGCACAATTAATCGAATTTCTAATCGCGATTACAATTACAGATGCCACAATTACATAATCGTTCAAAGCAGCAATTAATCGTTCAAAGTCCACTTATGTTATT
>NW_015551047.1:601294-601635 GCF_001515605.1 Sinocyclocheilus anshuiensis
AGTCCACTTATGTTATTCTGCATGCTTAAGATGCTTTTTGCAAGAGAGATGCATTTTTTTACCAAGCATATTTTTACTTTTTTATTTAAAGAAGAAACCAATCCAATGTATAGCTGACATTTGAGGCTTAATACTATAGAAATTAGGGATGTCAACGATTAATCGATGATCGATTAATTGTCGATAAGAGATGCAATTGATTAAAGCTATCGATGGTCCTTTATTTTAAATGCCATAATGTCACTTGAAAACATTGCAATAGTGTTTTAAAATACAATAACGAGCACCACGAAACCATTTAAAGAGGCGCGTTCAGCGGTCTCCGTGTCGGGATAGGAAAC
>NW_015551047.1:601734-640444 GCF_001515605.1 Sinocyclocheilus anshuiensis
TGTCATGCCGGGCTGCATAGACGCATTTTGCAGCATTAAGGTTAACGATTAATCGATTAATTGATCGTTAATTTAAACGACGCTCGATCATGGAAATGATCGAAAATTGACATCCCTAATAGAAATACAATAAAAGTTTTTCAGTTAGTGTTTTCAGCTTGTTTATTTTCATATAAAACTATGGCATGCAGTTGCTTCAAACAAAGGTGTAAACATCATTTAATTGTAATCAATAATCGCAATTACAATTTCAAAGGAATAATTGACAATTATGATTTTTGTCATAATCGTGCAGCCCTACATCAGGCTGTGTATGTATGAATTACCACCGTTTTTCCGCGTTTCTCTATTAACAGTGAAGCTGTGGCTTTAATTCCTTTAGAAACAATGATGTTACCAGCTCCTGGTTGAGAAAGATAATGTATCTTTTGAGCGATTAAGCTATTTTATTGATAAAATTGCGGGGCAGCGCTAAAAAGTTTGTGTTACTGAATGTATGTGCGCGCACACAACGTGATCTGTTTGAGTGCATGAACGCGTGTGCGTTAGATACAGTGAAGACAGCGCATTAGTTTAGAACTCTTCTAATTTTTATTTTTTTAAATGTAGAAAATGTGTTAATTTGTGCTAGGCTAAATAATGATAACCTACCAGCAATGTAAAGATGATTTTTTAATATATTAGTATGAGTATTGAGTACATTACAATATAAATGTATTAGAACGAGTACATTATTATTTATGGGCTTAAAAACCAGATGTAAACAATCAGAATATTGTACCTGGTGGGGAGTGCCCAATGTAAACATGAAACATATGCCACTACCTATATTGTACTGTAGTACAGTTATGGAGGCCCTTCATAATGCAGAGGTCAACTGCCTGTTCTGCCAATAGTTAGAATTGGCCCTATAGTATGCCGTGCATATTAAATAGCAGTTTTACTAAATTCTGCTGAGGTGAAATTCAGTGCAGTCCTGTATCATATGTATCGTATCGTGACATATGTATCGTACCGTGACATATGTATCGTAATCGTATCGTGACTTTGCTGGTGATACACAGCCCTAGAACAAACCACGTTTGATGCCATTGAATACCTAGCCTATGACATCAGATGAATTTTCCATTGAGGCAGCAAAACAACTAAACTCTGTTACATCTAACAAACACCCCTTAGTAAGTTCTACCTTGCTTAACACGCTGTATTTTCGGTTTACTTCATACTACCCAATCGTCCTCACATGAGGTAATAAGGTAAAGCAGACTTGCTGCTTGCTATGTAGTCAGTATCGTGGTAAACCGCATAGCAAAGTCACTACCAGGTGAAACTTTTCTGCTGTCGCACTTTGTAAATATATATATTAAAAAAAAACATGCCACCCATCCCTTGTGGGCAAAAAGCGCTTATAAAATGAAGGACTATCCTAGAGACATCTGATGCTGTGATTCAAAACTCACAAGAAAGCAGAAGCAAAGCAAACTTTTGCAACAGGAAAAGAGAGAAAGCAGAGATTACATCGCCTGAAGATGAAGACAGAAGGCCACACACAAAGTGGTCTTGTTCATAACAGTGGTCATCACATGATGTTCAAGAGACTGTTCAGCGTCAACACTCCAGGCTGGCTGGATCACACAGGCTGCATCATATGACCCCGCCTCCATGACTTTACCAGCCCGGACCTCCTCCTCCTCGCATCGGTTCCCAAGTACTCTCTGAAGACTCATGGCAGGCCTGTGTTTATGTTTCAGGTCCTCTTCACTCACATCCCCCTCATAAATACAGTTATTGCTGGTTTGACCTTTGGGGTCAGAGATTCTTTTCTCATGAAACCCACTGCGGCTGCCGAATTAGGGCTCCTTTTCTCAGCTGTTCCTGGAACATGCTTCCATTTACGATGATATGTAATCTTAGCGCTATGAAGTTCAAATGGGCGAGGACATCAGGCTATTTAGCTTAGAGATCAATTCGATTTTAATGAGGGACGGAATAAACTGATATCTAAGAAGAGAATTGCACCTATGAATACTGCCTGTGACTTTATTATAGTTTAACGGCAGTTCATTGTTTCAACAGCCAAATTAGCAAACACGAAGTTCAAGAGCTATAGTTCTAAATCTTACAGCTATTGTTATCTAATAACTATGGCTCCAAGAAGAATGTTCAATTGGTTCCATGGAACCTTTAACACTTTGTGGAAGTGGAAAAAGGTTCTAAGGTGTTCTTTACACTGAGAAAGAAAAAAAAAGTTATTTTAAGAACTGTTGACTGAACCCAAAATGGTTCTTCTATGGCATTGCTGTGAACCCACCACCTTTTGGAAACTTTATTTTTAGTGTAGTTTACTTTGCGTCTTTTGTGTACAAAATAAGTTACAAGCCGACAAGCAAAGCAACTTGTGCACAATATTCTAAGTCTTTTGAAGCCATAGGATAGCTCGGTCTGACAGACACAAATTTAAGTGAATATTATTGCCTTCTACCACAGTTCTCATTCACACTTCCAAATATTCTAGCTTGGCACTATAATGTGACATGAAAAAGTCACTAGTCACAGGCACTATATCTGTAAATATTTTTTAAGTTAATGTGACACTGCCATCTTCCTTTGAGCTCCACATAAGGAAGTCAAACAGGTTTACAAGGACATGGGTGCGAGTAAATAGCAGTTTTGCCATTTTGGGGTGAACTATACCTTTAACTATGATGCCAGATCATGTTAGTCATTCATTCAATAGAAATGAATGGCCAAGATCAGTTGAGGCAGGCGGTTCACTATGGTTTGAACCCCAGCCTTAGTGTGACTAATTCAAGTAAACACACAAGCACTTACCGCTCTCCATCTCATTGCCCTTGTTCTTGGCGGTGGGCGCGTTGCCCATGATTGCAGGCCAGGTATAACAGATCTAAATCGACTTGTCTTGACGCCAACTGTCTTCAGACTCCGTCCCCTTACTGCTCATACGATTTCTGCGTCCGTTGCACTAGCTATGTCTGATCATAACTCGCTGGATCGCAGTACGCTGTCAGACCACATAAAGTCTGGAGGTTGATAGTAGCTGGTTAGTTAGCTAGCGAGCGAGCGCTAGCTAGCTAACAGTAGCTGTCTGGTTGCAGAACTTCGGTTTTGGTAACGTCTCTCAGCTCTCCTGGGTCGGGTCCGGTCCGCTGAAATAGCACTAAGAGCCCGTCTTCTTCTCCTTCTCTCGCTCTGCTAACCCTCAGCGAGGCCCTCGACTTTCCTCTTGAGCGCCACGAGCCCTTGTTTTCACCGTCCGCGCGCGATTCCGGTCGCAGCACGCCGACTTCGCCAAACCTTTTCGGTAGCGTGATCGTTTGCTTGTTTATGTTGATGAAGCAATTCGGTCGTGTGCACTATGTAGCTCGCATAATTCGACAGTCAGACCCCTTCCATTAATCCTCAATGCACAGCTACAGGGAACTCCTGCTTCAGCGAGACCTACGCGATGCCTATTGGCCGTTACGCTTGTGACGCGCTAGCAGAGCGCGCAGCTGATTGGACAAGAGCTCAGTAATCCAACGCAGGGAGAGCGATGATTGGCCAAACACTATCAGTCTGCAGGATGTTATCCCACCTCCGCAAATTGACAAATAACGTAATCTATTTTCATTTTATTAACACAGGTTTCTCTGTTTCGCGTTCCGTCTTTGTAAGCGGGCGCGGTGTTTTGCTTTCTCAATACAGAATCGGTTTCATTCATAATCCTTTGATGGTCCTCAGCGGTGTGTTTGTTAGCGAAATGGCCGCGCAAGCCCCTCCCCCTGGACTAATCCGTGATAGGCTGTATGACGTCAAGACGGTCTATTTTTAGAAAGTTGGTCAGAATTTGAAAACGCGAACACCCTACGTCTATGGAATATTAAAACGAGGTCTGTCTTCTGCAAAACAACCACGCTGAGGTCATATACGCAGGTATAAGCATTGCATTTTGGCAAATAATGCGCTTGCTCGGTTGCAACGGATTTGTCTTGCAGGACACGGAAAACGAGCCCTAACCAACGCAGTTGTGGGATGCACATGTACGAGCAGGTTGCATGCTTTACTGTGCATAGCAACCGCAAATGCATTAATAATGCCGTGCAAGAACACGAAGAGCAAAACCCACAATGTGACACTAAATTAAACACCGATTAAAAAAAAAAAGACGCTACTTTGAGGTCTTGTCACAGATGCTGCAATAGCCCATGTTGCCAAGCAACAAGCAAGCGGCTTGTGTCACTCCAAACATGGTGAACTCCTGCATAATGCAACACAACAGCTTTTTTTATGAATGAAAAGGCTGCACAGCTGCATCCACTCTGTGCACAACGCAAATCAAAGTAAAACAACTTCAATGACCATTATCACGTAACAAAACATTTATTTCATTGAGAACTGGCATACAAAAAAGACAGATTTATATATACACACAATATAATAAAGTCCCACCTACAAAAATATTGTCTGCTGCAACCTTTTACACAATTTTTCTGATGGCGTCTGCTAAATGAATAATGCATTTGACATCTTATCTGCTGAGCTGATCTTCCATCCCCTTTCGGTTTGAGAAAGGATCAGTTTTGGATCAAAAGGTTGATGGCATTAGATGCAGCACATCCTAATACCTAAATCATGTCTTAGATTCATGACTCACCAGCTCTCCATTCACGTTTCGAACTGGAAAGCAAACATGTTTATTGCATACCGGAGGATTTGCCATATTCTGCACACCACTGGTTTGTTTCGAATAGGTGACGACTGTAAGAAATTAGATTAATTAGATTCATTTTTATTTCTGATGTGTTTGAATAATCCCGTCTCTCCTCCACAGTGTCCAGATTGACCTGAGCTCACGGATGAGCCTTGAGATGTGAGGACTATTCACAGGAGCCTGCGTCACTACAAACAGTCCATGGAGTTGTCTGGCAGCAGGCCGAGTGGAGGTGCTTTTCCCGGAGTGCAGGATGGGGGCAGCATGCTGTTGGGTGCAGGGTCCACGTTCTCTGAATCCTCCATTTTCTCAGCACATCCCTCCCAGTTGATGTGAAATCTGGTTACACGTGGGTTGGAAGCCAGAATGTTCCTCTGGAGCTGAAAGCAAGCAGATAAAAAGGGCTTTGAATACACACTTTAATTTTACAGGGATGCAAATTCATCAGGGATGAAAAAAGTGACAACAACACAACACCCCCTAGGGAAAAGTTGTAAAATATATCTTCAAAATGTTTTATTTACAATCAATTTTAGCATGTTGTCTCTGGCCACATTCACGCTTTTGTTTTTATGGAATCCATTCCATGTTTATGAAAGCTTGTTTCTGCCACAAAAAAAATAACAAAAATAAAGGTAATTGCAACATTTTATCTGACGTTTTTCATGCAATTCTGAGAAGTCAGAAATGTGAGATATAAACTTACAATTGCAATACAAAAGTTCGAATTGTGGGATAAAAAGTCACAATTACCTTTTTAATTTATTTCTTTTTTTATTTTATTCTGTGGCGAAAACAAGATTCTATAAATTGTAACTATAAAATAATAATAAAAATTAATAAATAATAATTGTTATTATTATTTTTTATTTTATTACATTTCATAAATTAAACCAATATAGAATTTAAAAATTCACACTGTTGTTTTCAATGCAACTCTTTCAATATTACAATACAATAATAATGAAAATGATTATTAGTAGTAGTAGTAGTATATTAGTATTAAATTACGTAAATTAAACAAAGAAATATTACTATAGTAATAATAATACCTTTGTTATACAAATATATATTTATTTATTTTACAAAATGTTATTTTGTTAATTGAAATCCTAAAGCACTGTGACTTACGGCAGCGGTTCTCAATTCCAGTCCTCGCGTAACCCCGCTCTGCATATTTCACGTCTCACTTTGTTAACACACCTGATTCAGATCATCATCTCGTTAGAAGTGAGCTCCGTGCATGAACTGTGTTCCGACTGACATGGTCCCTACACAGTGTCCATTGCTCCCTACTCCCTGAGCAGGGGAAATCCGTTGAAGTTTACTTCACTTCGGAATATTCATTTACAGATTTGCGCTGCGCCGCTGCCTGCAGCGTCTTCACACACATACGAAACTTACTAGAGAAGCGTGAAGTGGGACATAATATACCTCTGTAAATAAATACAATTTAAATTCACGTCTCGCACACTTAAATGCCCTTTGTATGGAACATATACGCTCCCTTCAAACTGGAATCATGGAGGAATATCCGGTAATGTCCACTTCGCAGGGCACTTACAGTCAAATATAACAAACGTCTGAAGCAATAAGAGAAACATACAAAATGTGCAGAGCGGGTTACGCGAGGACTGGAATTGAGAACCGCTGACTTACACGGTAACCCTCATAATAGTCCACACCTTTTTTGCACCATTTTTATTAGAATTGCTACTAAGGAGTGATATTATGCACTACTCAAATGAACTACAGTTGTACATTTGACATGTTTTATTCAGATAAAACTGAAGATACCTCTTAATAAAACTATTAAAACCCAATGAAATGGCTTTACGAGTACAGTGTTCATTCTTGTATTGCCGTACACCATATGAAAGAGCAAGTTGGGGCCAGATATATTGAAGAACTCATCTGTTTTTAAAATAACCAATGGCCTTTAGTTTACATAGCAGCCATTCATTTTCTACTTGATATTGGTTGTCCAAAACAGGTGTTATTAAAGTCAACAGTCTTTTCTTTCCTATTATGACATACACTACCGGTCAAAAGTTTGGGATCAGAACGATTTTTTGTTTTTACAGTAGTTTCTTATGCTCATCAAGGCTGCATTTATTTGATCAAAAATACAGGAAAAAATTTAATATTGTGAAATATTATGATGATGTGTTCTTTTTAACATTTTATTCATCAAAGAATCCTGAAAAAAGTATCGGTTTCCAAAAAAATATTTGGCAGCACAACTGTTGCCAACATAATTCTAATAATAAATCAGCATATTAGAATGATTTCTGAAGGATCATGTGACACTTCATACTGGAGTAATGGCTGATGGAAATTCAGCTTTGAACACAGAAATAAATGATATTTTAAAGGATATTAAAATAGAAACCAGTATTTTATATTGTAATAACATTTTGCAAAATTACTGTTTTTTCTGTATTTCTGATCAAATAAATGCAGCCTTGATGAGCAGAAGATTCTTTTTAAAAAACATTACAAGTCTTACTGATCCCAAACTTTTGAACGGTAGTGTATATCCAAGCTAAATGGCTTATTGAGTGAGATTTTTTTCCCCCATTTATCAGGGATTGATTAGATCATAGAAAAGTGGCCATTGCAAGCTAAACAGAAGCAGATCAGAGTGCAAGTGTGCAGTCAGTTGTGGAGTGACAGGTTGCTGGAGAAAAGGGATTAAAACATGTCTGGCCATTGGACAACCTTACACTAATGTTTTTGATTAAAGTTTACAAGGGCACATGAATTAAAAAAAAAAACAAGGAGGTTCAAGGATAAATCAATTACCATAAATACTGCAACATTCCATTACATTTACACATTTTAGTTCCAAAGGTGAGGAACTATCTTATTCTAAACTATTTTTGGACAACCATTTATAGTGAACTTGTCAGTGAAAAATGAGATGATATTTTTTGGTTTCATTTTTGTTATGTATATTTCCTATAGCTAGAACACAGATGGATGAAAAGCTGCAAAACTCTAGAGTGTAAGAAACATGTTGACATACCTGTCCGTAGTCAGGTTTGAGGGGCGGATTCTCACGAAGCTCAGTGTCTGTGTACTCATTGTTAACATAGTAGCCAATACGTATGAACTCCTGTCCTCTGTATGTGCATGTGATCAGAACAACAGTGACACCCACAGCATCACTCTCAGGTATTAGGGCGGTGTTTGGAGCATCTGCCTGTTGCATGAAAGACAAAAATACCATAACAGAAAGTAATGAGGGAAAGAAAAGTATTACTTTGAATACGTGCATGACTCTAACTGGGTGTAACTGTAGGATAAGTGCAATAATTAGCTTTCTGTGTGTACATTTAATATAGGATAACATTACAGGAATAGTTATCCTATATTAAATGTACACACATAGGACACAAATAGGAATAACCTATAAACCACACTCATGTAGTTTCAAATGTTCAACACACAAAAAAAATGTTTACTCATGTTCTGCTAGCTAAATCTACTTTTGTGTTGCACAGAAGAAAGTTAGGCAGGTTCACATGAATGAGTTAATTTACCATTTTTAATGAACTACCCCTTTAATTGGAGTCATTTCATTATATTTTAATAAGAGTTTTGAGTCCTGAAAATTTACAGGTGCGGTTGTCACTCCCATAAATAACCGAAATATGTGAATGCAGCCGTATGAATAACTCAAATACAGGACTGACAACTTTACTCTGCTGCTGTGTGACAACATGTAATCTTTATAAATAATCTCAATTATAGTTGTGGTGAGATTGTAGCTATAAAAGTACTGATGAAATGCAAAAAAGAAGTTACATTAAGCAGACGCAACACTTTGAAAATAGCTAATTTATACCTTATTTGTGTTATTTACAAAGTAGAATTGTCTTAGAATATATTTTAAAGGGGTCATATGATGCTGCTAAAAAGAACATTATTTTGTGTATTTGGTGTAATGAAATATGTTTGTGGTTTAAAGTAAAAAAAAACACATTATTTTCCACATACTGTACATTATTGTTTCTCCTCTATGCCCCGCCTTTTTGAAATGCATTCATTTTTACAAAGCTCATGTGCTCTGATTGGCCAGCTATCCAGTGCGTTGTGATTGGCCGAATATCTCAAGCGTGTGACAAAAATGTTACGCCCCTTACCATACTATGATGCAGTGTCCGGCCGGAGCGACGAGACAAAAACATTAAAGGGGTCATATGATGCGATTTCAAGTTTTCCTTTCTCTTTGGAGTGTTACATCAGTGGCAAATCCTTTAAATATAAAAACATACTTCCAGACTGTGAGTCAGAACAGCCAGACTGTCCTTGCAAAGTTGACTGCCCCACTTTATAGAAACAGCCTTTGTGCCACAGACGAATTGTAAGCTACTCTCCCAGGAAACAGTCCTCCATAAATCTGAATATTTGGGTTGAAGTGTTCTGGAACAGTGTTGTAAATACAACTTAACCACTGATTTCTAGTCGTGTCCTCTTTTGGAAGGCCAAACAAAGTAGTTTCGCTTTCACAACGAAACACACAGCGCCTTCACGACAAGGCAGCGGCGGCAACAACAATACTACAGCGAGAATAAAAGTTACGCCTTTTTCTTTGCGTGAACATTTGGGCAGCGTTATGCAAATCTTCCCACATTGTGACGTAGACATGTGGGGCGTTAGAACGAGCCGTTTTAAGTAGGTGTGGTTGACTCTTAACTTTTATAAAGAATATCTCTTTGGATTTGAGACTTTAGTCTTTGCAACTTTACAGATCTTCTTTATGCACCAAGAGCTTGTAACACTTCAAAGCGAAAGGAAAAATTGAAATTACATCATATGACCCCTTTAAGTCGAATGCAAAGCATTGCGTTTTTACTGTTGATAATGATAATCTGTGTTATGATCTCACCTGAAACACAAACATATGTCGGCCTGCAGGAACTGGACCAACCAGGACGGAGTCAAGAGTCTGATCATGCTCTTCACTTTCTGCTGAGCCCACGTAAATAATCTTCCATTCAAGATCTATAACAGAGAAAACAAATACATGTCTATGCAAAAGATCAGACTGTCCCACACAATGTGTAATTACAACAATTTTTTTCTTCAACTATTCAGAAAAAAACAAAAACACTATAACATACACTACTGGCCAAAAGTTTTAAATAATTAAGATTTGTAATGTTTTTGAAAGAAGACGTCATGTTGAAAAGTTTTTTTCAGCGTAATTTATTTGTGGAAAACAAAATACACTACCATTCACAAGGTTGGGGTAAGTCCAGTTTAAAAAAAAAAATCAAAACAAAGAAATGTATACTTTTATTCAGCAAGGACACATTAAATTAAATTGCATATAACTGACATTTATGATGTTAAAGAAATTATGTTCTTTTAAACTTCCTATTCATCAAAGAATAAGAATATATAATATATATAAAAAATATATACTGATTCCCAAAAATATATATTAAGCAGCAAAAATGTTTTCAACACAATAATGAGAAATGTTTCTTGAGCAACAAATCAGCATATTAAAATGATTTCTGAAGGATCATGTGACACTGAAGACTGGAGAAATGATGCTGAAAATTCAGTTTTGCATCACAGGAATACATTAAAATTGAAAATCTATTCAAATAGAAATATGGCTGCACAATAAATCGCATCTGAAATTGAATGCGCATCTTGTCAGTAAAGCCGGTTCTGTAATCAGAACATATATGATCGTGGTTTTGCACAGCTTGCCAGTGAACAACGGCTCTGTGTGTAGTAAATGCTGCTTCATGTGAAAGCACGTACATTAGTGTTGTCACGGTACCAACATTTCAGTATTCGGTACCAATACCAGTGAAAATCCACGGTTCTCTGTACCAAAGCAAAACATGCTAAAAAATTTTTTTACTATACTTTCATTTAATCCAAACTGTGTACATATTTAATTTTAAAGGGCTTTTGAAAACCTAGAGTTATTCAGCCAAGAATAACAACTAAGTTAGCTAAAAAAAAAAAAAAAAACAAAACTGCTTTTCTGACTGATATGACACAAACAATGTTAACCATTTGTACCCTCTCTAACACGCATATTTTAGATTCACAATTCATTTAAAAGCCTCTGGTGTGTAAAAATAGTAAATATCATCATGTCCTCCTGTTTTTCTTTACCCTAACAAAAGTTATAGGAGCATTAATAGTTAATAAAGAAACTTAATTCTAATGCTCATTATATTAGCGTTAGCCACGCTTATGCTAACGATTAACTACTCCAATAACAGCAATGTTCATTTCAATCTGACATTCAAATTAAAATACTGAATGATATTCATAACAGAAGCAGTGTTTCCCACAGACTTGCACTCTATTTGTGGCGGCATATATATGCAAATTCATTCTCTTGCAGCAGGAGGCGCTTGTAAACCGGGAGGGATAGAGGTTTCCCCGGTAACGGCTGTAATCAAATAAGCGCTGTGCTGACAAACGCTGCTTTATCAGGCATTACAGGCCAGATGAAATGAAAATGACATCCATAATTTTCTGAAGACAGTCGGTTTCCTTCAGAAATACAGTGATATAAAAACACCCGCACCGGGTTTCGACGTTGACATGTGCAGTGCTCATGTTTACTCACCGAAGTCAAAGCCTTTTGGAAAATCTATTTGTGGCAGTCAGTTTTGATATTGTGGCGAGCAGCCACAAATAAATAAGTGTATGGGAAGCACTGAGAAGATCTAAATATTAAAAATGTAAATGAAACTTACCTGCTTGAACTCTTTCATTTGATCTGGGTGTCTGTCTTTAAAGTGTTTTGTTAGTTTGATGCGTTTCCTCATTTTGATTTGCTTTTATGAAGAGAACGCATCTGCGCACCTTTCGGATAGCTCATCAAGAACCGGGTTGACCAGGTACTCGGTACCACCGGTACTTAAGAAAACCTGGTACCGTAACGTTTTCATCTTTTTACACTAACGCACATGATGGAAATTTACTGCTGATTACAGAACCGGCTTTACTGACAAGAATCGCATTAAATATCGCATGTGATTTATCCTGCAGCCCTAATAGAAAACACTTATTTTTAATTCTAATAATATTTTACAACATTACTGTTTTTACTGTATTTTTTATTAAATAAAAATGCATGCTTGGTTGCATGACTAGTAGTAGTGTATGATTTTCTTGGAATTAAAAGTGCAGATTTAACATTTTACATTTCCTTTTCTAGTACTGGGTCACACAGGTAAGCAAAGTGATCTGACTGTATTTATGTACATTTCATCAGGATGTTTCTTGTATTTGATAAATCTACACTGTTGTTCAGAGATCAACTTTAACAAAAATTTTACAGAAATATTAACGTTTCTACATGGCAACCCTGTAGCACAGTGGAATTAGAGTAATGCATTGCATTTACTAATTTGTGACCCTGGAGCACAAAACCAGTATATTTGTAGCAATAGCCAACAATACATTGTATGGGTCAAAATTATAGATTTTTTTTTTTTATGCCAAAAATCATTAGGATATTAAGTAAAGATCATATTTTGTAAATGGCCTACCGTAAATATCTCAAAACTTGAACTTGAAAACTCCAGGGTCACATTTGATAGATTTTAATAAATAATATCGTCAATATGTATTACTGCAGTTAATTATTTGCAAAGATTTTTTTTTTTTAGAAATACACACAATAGAAAACGACAAAACGAAGAGAGACGATTAGCTTTGGTGTTAACTGAGAAGCACAAAGGAAAAGTTACAGCTCAGCTTCCTCGCGCGCTTCAATCACCCGCCATTCTGACGTCATCTGGAGGAGTTAGCGCGTTAGCTAGCAAAGCTAATGAATAAGGAGAAAATACACCAAAACTCAATTAAACATAATACTCACCTTCGGGAAGATCCTCCATGCACTCAAACGTTACTTCGAATTGAAACGGGTTTCCAAATGGACTCGGGTTGTCCAGGACAGCTACATTTAGCACTTGCACTTTTGCCATAGCTCTAACGTTACTGTAGTAACAAGGAAATTGACACAGTTTACCCCCAAAACAATGCAAGACCGATAAACCGAGAACAAATTCAAATACTCAGCTGACGTTTCAAGTAAAACTCTTAGAAGGTTTGGTTTCACTTCTTAGCTTGCGAGCTATTAGTCCGATACCGCAGACTATACTGTTAAAGCAGGAGAATAGAGAAGTCTAGGTTGCTTCTCCTCCCAAATTAAAAGGAAAAAGAATTCAAAATATGACCTAAAGTAACGTATAGACGTAAAACAAATATTATTTCACGAAACCCGTTACTTAAACTGACAGACAATACAAGCAGCGTTGTCTCCCGCCAGAGCTTTCAGACAGCTCCAGTACGCATCACGGAAAGCGGATTGGTTTGTGCGCTGATTGGCCAGTAAATCTAAAGTCCCGGATTCTGCGGACGATGATTGGACGGCAGTGACAGCTGTTATATGGACGAGCCCTCCTCTGGGTTTGATTGGCTGCATCATCTTTCCTAGCTAAAGTTTAGTTCAGCGGTTGAATGTGTAGTTTATATTATGGTTTTAAAAATATAGAATTATATTTTACTGTTAACTGGGTAGATAGTAGTAAGAAAGCCTATTGGGTAGAAAAAAAGAAAATCAGTTGCTGAGTCTTTCAGACGCATATGAACCAGCAAAAGAGTTTTTTTTATTTTTTATGAATTGTGAATTAAATCTGAATTGTGAAAGACGCCAGAAAAATCACTGACAATCTGCACAGTTTGTAATTGTCTGTGTATCAAATAAGCTAATGAAATGACGTTTAGAGAGTTTGTGGAAAATATTAGGTTATTATTATTTAGTCATTTATTAGAGGCTTTTGTCCAAAGCGACTTACAAATGAGGACAACAGAAGCAATCAATTGTAGTATTAAAACACTAAAAACAGATCCAAAACTAAAAGCTAAAACTTTATAAATACTACCTATACACATTTTAAAAATAAAGAGATTAAATAAAAATGACAAATGCATACAACAAAATTTCAAAACTTAACATTTAAATGAAAAACAAAAAATAAAGCTAAAAACAATTCAAAATATTAAAGAACAAAAGGTATGAGTATAATAATGATTCTAACATAACACTAAGCCAAACACCAAAAAAGCAACTACATATATGTGTATGTACAACCATACATACATACATATGTATATATACATACACATTTATAAATTCAATATATATATTATTTCATTTTCATTTAGTTTGTTGAAGTATTAAAATAACTAAAATTAAATAAAACTAAAAACTTAATAAAAGACCTATACAGACATAATAAATTCAGACATAATTGTACTAAAATAAATAACAAATACAAATAATTCAAATCAAACGACAGTAGTTTATCAGTAATCCTAAAAAATAACACTGCCAAACTTACATGCTAAAAAACAACAACTTACTGACACATAGTAAGAAATGGTTATAAAAACTGAAACAGAAATGAAACAAGAAATAGGAAAGAGGAGAAATAAAAAGCGATACTTATTCTATCTTAATAATATCTTTATTATTGACAAGAACTTCAATTCCATTTCAAGATGAAACAGATAACAGTTAAAGATTAATAATTGAATATTACTACTCAAAAATACGTTTAAATGTAGGCTATGGTTATTCCTTACATTGTCGCTTGAGATTACAATATTTAAGTAGATTCATTCATTCATTCATTCATATTCATACTTTTTACTGTCTAGTGGGCAAGTTTAATGCTAATTTCCTATTTTTTTCTGTGTGGGTCATCAACGAATCAACAGTAACGAAGTGGTTCATGATTTTCCTAAAAGGAGGAAAGGGATTAACAGAACTGTGGTATGTCAAGAATTTTTATTTATAAGATTAAAACTTGATTCGCTACCACTGGAGGTCGCAACACTACCAGAGCATTTCAAACGGATGGTATTGATAATGTGTGTGTGTGTGTGTGTGTGAGGGAGAGAGAGAGAAGGGGGGCGGGGGTGCTAGTGTACGTTTACATTTACATTTGCATTATTTTAATATCTTTAAACTTTAATGACAGCTAAAAATAGCTTCGAATTAAAACCTCAAATCAGTCAGATACACATGCAAACCATTTGACATCCGTGAAATATTCTAATTAGCAAGGACACAAGATTAAAACAGTGCTGATGTGCGTCAGTGAAGTCATCGCTCCGGTGCGCAGGTGCATGTCTGCGCACAATAGCGCGACTGTCTCGCGCCACAGGTAATAGCTGGACTCAGGTGTTGTAACACGACACTGAACCATGTGATCAGCGACGAGAATTTAGGAAGAAGAAGAACTCAGCTCGAGCATTCACTCAACACTCTAGTAAATACCAACCGCACAAGACCACCATTGATAGCAGGGCATCTTGAAGGACAATGTATTATTATTATGAGCAGGACGCCGGAGTGTCGCGATAGTTTCGGTTTAAACAGTTCATTTCACCGGTAAGGTGAGGCGGAAGCGAGCTACGGTCAGATCTATTGGATATACAGTCTGCATATAAACTATTCGTCGGGGAACATCGTGGATTATGAAGGTACACACAGGTATTTGTTTTGTTTCTGTTTATGTGCCTCGTATGGATGAATGTTTCCTTAGCAACACAAGTAAGTGGAAGGAATGTGCATGTCGTGGACTGGATAAAGGTTACAGGTTGAGAAATGAAAAATAAAAACCTTTTTCTATTACATATGGCCAGGGTCAGCTGTTATGTATTAAACCAGTGTTTCCCAACCGGGGTGCCGTCTGTCGAGAGCAGGGGTGCCGTGTAAAAAAATCATTTTTGAATATTTGTAAATTGCTACAATGTTCAAAAAAGCATCTATTATATAAAATCCACTTCTGATGTCGCCAATAATTAGAGATGCACCGAAATTCCGGCTGCCGAAAATTAGTTCACCGCTCAGGTTTCACTTCTACTGATTATCACCATTGATGGACCAAGTTTTTTAATAATATTAAAAATATCTGTATGACATTATATTCAGCAGTTCTTCCCCGTTGTACCGAATATCTATAACTTTCAAATGATCACATAGAAGTTAGAAATTCAAATATTGTGACAAAATTAATTTTGTAGGGTGCCACAAGTTTGTTAAAATTTCCAAAGGGTGCCGCGACTAAAAAAAGGTTGGGAAACACTGTATTAAACACACCCGATACATATGGAAGAAATATTTACTAGAAAAGAATTTACAGGATCTTTTGAAATGCAAAGGAATAAACATCAAGGGAATGAATCCGTGCATTTGGATAGGCCTATATGTAGGCTATATCTATTTTAAATCCAAAATGTAATTTAGGAGAGCATAATCAAAAAGATTAGGAAGCTAAATGATCTGGTTCCCCACTTGCAGAGGTGGACAGTAGTGAAGTATTTTTTACTTTACTCGAGTAAATTTAAAAAGTATCTGTACTTTTTTTCCCTGAAAACTTTTATTTCACTACATTCCAAAGCATAATGCTGTACTTTTTACTGCGCTACATTTCATAAATAAAAGTTGTTGTTGTTGTTTTACCTATAATACTTACGAACATTAAAAATGTAATATTTTCTTGTATTCTTTTAAAACTTTGAATTATTTTACTTGAGTAAAAGTAAGAAAGTACTAGATTTCTAATGTAATTAAGTATTAAATTAAATTTAATATGAAATGTAGTGAGGTAAAAAGTACAATATCATGCTTTGGAATGTTGTGAAGTAAATGTTTTCTAAAGAAAAACACTCATTTGTCAATTTAAACAAAATGTCATTTTAAATCAGAGTAAAAATACTTCACTACTGTCCGCCTCTGGTCACTTGTAATTTAGTTATATAACTGATTTTGATTGTTTTAAACAATGCCAACAATCAAATAAATCAAATTAGCAAAGCAACTTCAGATCCTAACAGACGTTCCTGCTCTTCTTTTGCAGCTCGCTAGAGACAGATAGGACTGCTTTAATTCTTTGATCTCGGACATGATTTATTGACCACCTCTGCTCCACCCTACCTGGAGCATCAGCCCCTTCTGGTTGAGGGTAGGGGTGCAGATTGACTCCATCCCGGAGATGATACGGCAGGTTGGGCTATTGGCAGGGAGTTTTCTGCTGCTGCTGCTTCTCAGGAATGTTTCGGCCCAGGGTGAGTCACTCGCTCCACCTCTGCAGTCATGTCCAAAACTGAAATTTGAGAGTATCCGGACTATTAATCACTGTTAAAGCTCACTGCATTTAAACAGCTCAGTGGAGTTGCGTCAGATTAATCTGAACACAAGAGACGAGGAACACTCCTCTAACTTGTACTTAGTTAGTACAGGACTGTTTCTTGAACAGACAAGCTCAAGCATGTCGAGGTTCCTGCAGAAACATTTACGGTGTTGTTGCAAAGACATAAAATGGTACAAAAAGTACAAGAAGTGTGTAATCATAAACCATCAATCTCAGAAAACCTCCCCAGATCATATTTCACCCTGAAAATCACAAGAAAGATGTAAGAAATTATATTTTTCTTATAGAAATTAGACCAATTTTAAAGGGGGACTTGCTAAGATTTTTTGTACTGTGACATTATTTTCATGACATGTATAGGTACATTTCAGCCACAAATTCTCATTACTGTTATACAAAATGTCCAATTTTTCTCACTACTGTAATGTGAAATACTATGTGTAATGCTTTAGTTTAGGGTCCAATTCTCACTAATAACTAGTTGTTTATTAGCATGCATATTTCTATCAAATTGGCTGTTTATTATAGCCTACTTATAAAGCACATATTAATGCCTTATCCTGCATGACCAAATTCTAAATCCCTTAATCCTACACCATACCTAAACTACCTTAACTATTAAAGGGGTCATATGACGTTGCTAAAAAGAACATTATTTTGTGTATTTGGTGTAATGAAATGTGTTTATGCGGTTTAAGGTTAAAAAAACACATTATTTTCCACATACTGTACATTATTGTTTCTCCTCTATGCCCCGCCTTTCTGAAACGCGTCGATTTTTACAAAGCTCATCGGTCTGAAAAGCAAGGTGTGCTCTGATTGGCCAGCTATCCAGTGCATTGTGATTGGCCGAATACCTCAACCGTGTGACAGAAATGTTACGCCCCTACCATACTGTGTTTCCATCATACAGTCTGGTTTCCATGTGTCCGGCGCGACGAGACAAAACCAATAAAACCCATTACAAACGAAGCATTTGTTGCATCCAGTTGGGACATAATTACTGATTGTAATGACTTGTACTGTGTTTTTACGCTTTGAGTCACGTATTGCGCCACGTAAACATAAAACCATGTCTGCATTTGTGATCGGAGAAATTACAAACAATAAACGCAATAAACTCTACACTGCTCAAAACTCGCGTTTGAATCGTCAGTGGCAAATTCTTTAAATATAAAAAACGTACTTACAGTCTTGAGACTTTAGTCTTTGCAACTTTACAGATCTTCTTTATGAGCCAAGAGCTTGTAACACTCCAAAGAGAAAGGAAAAATTGAAGTCGCATCATATGACCCCTTTAATAACCAGAAAATTAAGAGTTTATTGAGGCAAAAGTGGTAGTTAATAGTTAGTTAGTGAGAGTTGGTCCCCAAACTAAAGTGTGACCGTATTACTTAAACACATTATTTTGATGTTTGTTGAACAGCCTTTGATACTGACTTAAAGAAAATGAGAATTTGAGGCTTGGCCATAAAATAGGCGTATTTGTGTAAAATATCATTTATTTGTATTTTTCTTCTCATTTTTGGGATACAACGTTTTGTGAGATTCATACACGAGTGGAGCTAAAAATGGTCACACATAAAACAAATTTACTGTGATACACATGCTTCATGACTCGTCTTGCAGCAAGTTTCTTTGCTTCTTTAAAGTAATCTTTGCACTTTTGCCCTCGAGGGATTATTTACTCATGTAAATGATTAACATTTTTGCTTTTTTATATGTATCCTCCCTCTCTCTCTCTTTCTCTTTCTCTCAGTCGATCTCTCTATACCATGTGTGTGTGTGTTGTCATAGCGTTTAAACATTACTTTTAATCATCAGTTTGCAAATGTAACATTTATTTTCAATCAAGTCAGCAGTTTGTACCATTATTTGTTCTCTGACCTTCAAATGCACATTAGTTTGTCAAAGTCCAAACTCGAGATTTTACAAAGTTGCCAAATTTTGAGATTATTTGGGGTGTGAGGGATTTGTTGTTTTCTTAAAGAATTGAGGCTAAATATGGGACCAGCTGCTACTTTGCTTTTTAAAAAAATATTAAACAGAGACAATTATAACGATGTATAAAGTAATTTATTAAAAAATGTGAGGAAGTAGATCTTACCACTGGAGACCAAAACATTTGCTACATGAAAAATGGCATACAAACAAATGATTAAACCTGAACAGTTTTGAACAGATTCATTAAAACACACAATTTAAACTATAATTCATGAAAATGAATTAAACCTACTAACAGCAATTGCCATTATAACGCTCTCAGGAAAGCCCAAACTTGTATAATGCTGCTGTTTTTAGAAAAGCTAATGGCCAAATAACTGAGACATTCATAATGTTGAAGATTCAAAATGCTATGTCACCAGCAAAATCATCAATGCATATACAGTGAATATAATATCATCCAGTCAAAATGATTAAAGACAATGTAATTATTTGACAAGTGCAGTTTTATTTACTGTGTAGAATAGATGTATTGCCTATAGAAACAGGAAGGGGAGATATGTTGATTTTTATTATTTTTCTAAACAGTCATTATCCTTTAGTTTATATTTGTGAACTGTTCATTGCTTTTGGCTTATTCTGTGGAATTACGAGGGAGGACATTGTAGACAACAATTTGCATGTGAAAGATAAGTCATTAAATATTTTGGCCAATTTTCCCAGAAGAAACGTATGCTAAAAGTGTATTTTGTCAACTTTTAGAATTGCACTAGAATATGGAATTACATAACAAGATTTAACTTAGTCACTCTCAACTTTTCTTTTGTTTTCAAGATCCAGATTTAAACAAAGAAAAAAACAGTGCACACGTACTGAATGTTAGGTGCTGGGTTTCATAATATTGCTGTAAATCATTTAAATTGCGAGATTACACCATCACAGTGCAGATGTATCACAGTTGACACCATTCAATGTGGAAAAAGCTCAGGATCCTCTTTCATTAACATTTACTTCTCATTCTCATATCTTTGTTTCTTTTTCTCAGAAATATAGCCTTCACAGTGAGCTCTGTGACATAGGTGCGCACTGCGCAGCATAGTGATGTGACTTGAAATGATACCGACACCTCAAATAAAATATTAAAGAACCAAAACATGCTACTTTGAGCTGCAACACTGTCATTAAAGCATTTCTTTTTCTCAGAAATATAGCCTTCACAGTGAGCTCTGTGACATAGGTGCGCACTGCGCAGCATAGTGATGGGACTTGAAATGATACCGACACCTCAAATAAAATATTAAAGAACCAAAACATGCTACTTTGAGCTGCAACACTGTCATTAAAGAACCATGCAAGATTTGTGAGGCATAGGACGAGTACCAAAATCATATTAGTGTCTGTAGATCACAATTAGTTGTCATCTAATTATAATGTTTTCTATTTGCAGGGGAAACGACCACAGTGCCCAATAGCACTACAACTCCCAGCCCAGTAAGTAGAAATTCTCCTGAAGTGTAGTCAGGTGTTTATTTCCCCTTATTAGCCTGAAGCTCATCGTCTGTCTAGAAATGAAAAGATGTTTATTTCTCTTATGAGTATCTGATCAACTATTGGCCAATATACTCTTCGTTTGATCTTTAAGAAACATAGTTTCCCAAATTTGAGAATAAGAAACTGAATCTTTTAAAAATGTTTTGAAATAATTTTCTTATGTTCACCAAGGGTGCATGCTTTGATATTTGATCAAAATACAGCAAAACTGTAATATTGTGAAATATTATTACAATTTAAAATATCTGTTTTCTGTTGCAATATATTTTAAAATGTAATTTATTCCTGTGTTCAAAGCTGAATTTTCAGCATCATTACTCCACTCTTCAGCGCCACATGATCCTTCAGAAATCATTCTAATATGATGATTTACTACGCAAGAAACATTTCTGATTATTATCAATGATGAAAACAGTTGTGCTGGATAATATTTTGTGGAAACACTTTTAAACACTTACTTGGTGAATAAAACTATTAATTTCCTTAAAGAAAATAACAGTAATAATAATAAAAATCTTTCTGACTTTTATGTTTATAGGTAATTCATACTGATTGATAAAAAAATACTGAACATATTATTAATTGGTGGAATTAAAAGTATGAATTTCTTTTAATTTCATTCCATTTTACTATATCCTCAAATTGAAATGTTTACTGCATGCGGTAACACTTATCACTTTTCAGTGTCCTTAATAACAGTAGATTATGCATAATTACATGCAACTAACCCTAAACCAAATGTCAACCCTATAGTAAGTACATGGTGTTATTAATATTATTCAGCATTTAAACATATAATTACACTGTAACAAGGACCACTTAAAATAAAGTTTAACCCTGGATCTTGTTTGCTACCTCAGATCAAACTAAGGAATTTTATTACAATTCTAAATTGCCTTGGAATAAAAACATATCACAATATCTGGTTTCTTTATGCCAATCATGTTGTACTGCTCCAGTTGATTAACATCCCTACTTTTCTTTGTCCAGGACCAGGGCCCTGATATTGTGGCCATTGTAGTACCAACTGTGGTCGTGGGACTGCTGGCTATTTTAGCAGCTGTTCTGGTGTTTCTGTTCTGCGTGGTAAAGAAGAAGAGACAGACGGAAGGGGCGTATCGACCCAGCGCAGAGGAGCAGTCAGGAGCACGTAGTGTTGAGACGCCTGACGCTCTGAAATTACCCAAGGAGGAGAGACTGATTTGACAAACTGGTTTATGACTAACCAGCAGCACATGATAATAGTGACTCAATTCCAAAACGGTTAAACAGATAAACATTAACTAAGGACCGTTTTTGAAGGCACAAGGCACAGCTGTGTTTTGGCTAAACAAAGTGAGTCGGACTACTTGGAAGAAACTTGAAGGAACAGATCCTCTCTCCAAAAGGCCACATATTTCACAGTACAGATCATCTAGCATTTCATGCCATTTTAGACTGGTAGCTTTTCTCTGAATACGTCATTTTATGTTGTGTTACCTGTTTTAATGGTTGCTTTACACATACAAATGCTGATATTTGTATGTAGTGTTAAGATATTTTTAAAGGTGAAGTGTGTAATAGCTGCACCCCTAGTGGCACAAAACAGAATTGCAGTCTGTTTTGCATTCAAAATGGGCCAGACTTAAAGGGATAGTTCACTAAAAAAAATGACCATTCTGTCAAAATTTACTCACCCTCAAGTTGTTCAAAACCTGTATGAGTTTCTTTCTTTTGTTGAGCAGAAAAGAAGGTATTTTTTTTTAAATGTTGGTATAACCAAACAGTTGACGGTAGCCATTAGTATGGGGGGGAAAATACTATTGAAGTTAATGGCAACCGTCAACTGTTTGGTGACAAAATGATGACAAAATGTTCATTTTTGGGTGAACTATCCCTCAGCATCAGCTCAACCAATGGTGTGAATTTGAGGGCGGGACTATCTGTTTGACTGAATAATGGAAGCTAGCTGCATTTGAAACTTTAAATTAAAATGTTTTATTTAAATTAGTCATCAATTTTTCATTTCTGTTTGTTGGCACTAGATTTTGCACACTACACCTTTAAATATTTATTCAAATCAATTTGTTCACAATATAGGATGTTCATAATCTCATATCTGGTATGTTTGTTGAAACCACTTTTCACAAATTATTTCAACGGCTGTATTTGTCTAGATTTACCTTAGTAATGTTTCCTTATATATATAATTTAATCGAATATGAATTGTCCAGAAATTTGATCAGTGCAACAATGGATTCTATTTGGAATCGTTTTTGATTCTTTTATCATAGCATGGATGTTTACACTGAAATATTTCATGCATTATGTTTCACTGGAGTGCCTTTTCAAATGTCACCGTTTTAGAATCTGCTAAATCGTGCTGTTTTTAAATATAAGATTAAAAGGCACAATGGTCATGCTATATTGTGAATATAATCACTGCTAATGGGTTTTGTTAGGCACAACGCTCAGAGTTACTATATTTACAATAAAGCACGGCCTCAGGAGCCTTTGCTTTTATAAAATGGTTGTTCCATGTTAAAAATATTGAGGACAACACAAATTTACATTAAAACATTATTTTATGAAGCTAATTAATTGTGTTATTGTTCCTCTGAAGATACAGTCTCTAATATAATAGAAAGTTACTACATTTACATTTACATTTAGTCATTTTGCAGACGCTTTTATCCAAAGCGACTTACAATTGGGGGATACATAAAGCGATTCTTCTTAAAGAGGCAAACAGATACAGGAAGTGCTTGTAATACCAACTATGCAACAAAACAATTTGCCGTGCCCTATTATAGTCTATTCTATATTGTGGAATTTAGCATGACTACGCGCTGCTTGTCTTCTGTCTTCTGTTTGTATTTCCACAGCGTGAAAGGTCATACAAATTTATAAATGAACCGCTAGTTTTAAAATCTTCCCAGTCTACTTATATTTGATATTACATCTATACAGAGCTACCGCAAAAACGGATGTTCAAAGACCAAATTAAGATGGCTGCGCACTTGTTTCTCTGATGGATAAGGTCTATTTTCCTCATCGGAAGCCAAAATAGTAATTATTTATTTCATATGTATTTTTAACATATTAATTTTTGGAATATTCGATCCATATTTTTATAGTGGGTACTGCTATTTTGTAACGTGAATGCTAAAGGCTTTTGTCCGCGTTCTGCTTGATGTTGCAAACTGGTAGCCTGTACGTTACATTATTTTATTATTGTAATTGTAACAGCCTTGGTTTGTAGTGCAAACAGATTTACTGTTTACTGTTTTTCTTCTAGTTATTTGGCTAGCAGCTAATGAATCAGACGTCTTGCACATTCACAAAAAATAGCCTAGCTTACTTCTGCGTTGGAAAATAAGGTGGCAAATAAGGCCTTTACCCCAATCCACAAACATCGGTTGAAAATTTGTAGCTGGATAGGTGTTGGCTACTTTGAAATTTTATGACATTACATAAATGTCCTATGAGTGCTGACACTACGATAATATCTGGGTGTGCATGGAGGAGTGTCTTTCTTAAGAAGCGTAGGACAGCATTGCTTAAGGCTGTGTCTCACAAATTTGCTTGCCAAGAACAACATAAGAGCTTATTGTGATGAATAGATCTAAGAAAAGCATGCTCAGTTTATTGTTTTCAGGAACACTGCTCTCTAGTGGTCTACTTTGTCTTTCAGGCAGTTGTTTTATGCTGCCATTTTCTTTGGTTTGGCAAAATACAATAGCAACAATGACATGCTGTGCATTTGAATGATAATATCAGGAAACTAATCACAAATTTATTTATTTTCAATTTAGTCTTTTTGACTGTCAAAGACAATATTCAAAGGCCCCAAAAAGTGGCCTTATAGTGGCAATATATTTAATCATTTAATAAATAATTTTGAAGAATAATTAAAGTATTACTTTTCTAGATGTTTGTCATTTCTACCCATATTTTAGAGCTTGACATAACTAGAAAAAAATTATATTTATTCCCTCATATATCCAAGTTTTCCAAGACCACAAGAACCATGGTTCATAAATAAAAATGACAGTTGTTGAGGGAACAAAATAAAATAAGAAATATGTCTGCTCACGTTTTGGTTGTCAGCTGTTTTAGCTCATTTTATAGGTTGTTTTGTCTTATTTTAAATAATTTAAGCCATCCTGTGTCCACCACTAATGTTAATTAAAACATTCATGAAACCCTCTGTGACTTTCGAAAAAAACAACAATTCTGATGTAGTAGTAGCCTTTATTCCAATCGACACTGAGACCAGTTACATCGTTCTCAAATCCAAAGGCTTCACAGTTAAAATCACTTGCGTTTCTCTTGCATGTGAGGGGGATTTGATGGCGTGCATTCACAACATTCAGAAACACAAAACCAAACCAAAAGTTCACAATTCCTCAAAATGTCATTGGGGAGGAGAGGGGAGGGGGGGGGACTGTCATTGATGGATACTGAATGTGAAAACCCATTCATTGTTCTGGAGAGCACTGGTTTGTGGTAACAAGGATGAAATATGGGGGATGGAGTGGTAGGGACACTTTCGCCAGGCGGTTGCGATTTAGGCGACCTCCTCCTCGCCCTCCTCTTCGAACTCGCCCTCTTCGGCGGTGGCGTCTTGGTACTGCTGGTACTCGGACACCAGGTCGTTCATGTTGCTCTCGGCCTCGGTGAACTCCATCTCGTCCATGCCCTCGCCGGTGTACCAATGCAGGAAAGCCTTGCGCCTGAACATAGCGGTGAACTGCTCTGAGATTCTCTTGAACAGCTCCTGGATGGCAGTGCTGTTGCCAATGAAGGTGGCCGCCATTTTGAGCCCACGGGGTGGGATGTCGCACACGGCAGTCTTGACGTTGTTGGGGATCCACTCGACGAAGTAGCTGCTGTTCTTGTTCTGGACGTTCAGCATCTGCTCGTCCACCTCCTTCATGGACATGCGTCCGCGGAAGACGGCGGCCACGGTCAGGTAGCGGCCATGACGGGGGTCGCAGGCAGCCATCATGTTCTTGGCGTCAAACATCTGCTGAGTGAGCTCAGGAACGGAGAGCGCGCGGTACTGCTGGCTGCCTCGGCTGGTGAGGGGAGCGAAGCCGGGCATGAAGAAGTGGAGACGTGGGAAGGGCACCATGTTGACGGCCAGTTTGCGGAGGTCGGCGTTGAGCTGGCCGGGGAAGCGGAGGCAGGTGGTGACGCCGCTCATGGTGGCCGAGACGAGATGGTTGAGGTCGCCGTAGGTTGGTGTGGTGAGCTTGAGGGTGCGGAAGCAGATGTCGTAGAGAGCCTCGTTGTCGATGCAGTAGGTCTCGTCGGTGTTCTCAACCAGCTGGTGGACGGACAGTGTGGCGTTGTAGGGCTCCACCACGGTGTCGGACACCTTGGGCGAGGGCACCACGCTGAAGGTGTTCATGATGCGGTCGGGATACTCTTCTCGGATCTTGCTGATGAGGAGGGTGCCCATGCCGGAGCCAGTGCCTCCGCCGAGAGAGTGGGTGAGCTGGAAGCCTTGCAGGCAGTCGCAGCTTTCTGCTTCCTTACGAACAACATCCAGTACTGAGTCCACCAGCTCTGCTCCTTCTGTGTAGTGACCTTTGGCCCAGTTGTTTCCAGCACCACTCTGACCTGCAATCATTAAAATTTAGCGTTGAAAGTCCCGTTCAAGGAAAGTGTGTTCACTTGGTGGCCATATTTGCAACGTCTTCATGCTTGAATGGCGAGATCCAAACTTGCATTTGCGTAACATAAATCAAACAAGCAACAAAATCTGGCACATGTTGGCCCACAAATGCTATTTCTTGTGCTAAATAGCATTAAAAAAGGTTTTCAGGTTGGTAAAGCCAACGCGCAACCAGAGCTTCTAACAGCAGCTGGTGATGACTTTACCAACTGGCGATTAGCTCTTTTTTTAGAAAACAGGACTTATTGCGCCATATTGTGTGTTGAACTTTCTCCCATTCATAATATGAGTGCACCATCTTTGTATATCTAAAGTTTCACTAAAGTTAAAGTTAAATTTGACATCCACCATGTCAAATTTGAACTCCTTCTAGCATCCAACAGAAGACACCATTTAATTGCTATCAGTGTGGATTCACACCTACTAAGTGTGAAAAATGATACTGTAGCAGCACATGGTGGAAATAACAAAGGTAATGGAAAAAACATTTGAGGAATGATTAGCTTACCAAACACAAAGTTGTCAGGTCTAAATATCTGTCCAAAGGGTCCAGAACGAACTGAATCCATTGTGCCAGGCTCCAGATCCACCAAGATGGCACGGGGAACATACTTCCCACCTAAACAAAAAGATGGATACAGTATGTCATACTAACCAGACATTTGTTTCAGTGTGCATGCTAATATCTGCGCACATACAATGATGTTTAAACATCTGAGACCGCAATGTTGGCTGGCATTTTGCATAACTAAAAACTATACAAATCAACATCATTTTTGACAATGAATTTGGGAGATTTGAATAAATGGTCTTTGTGTCCTCCTTTTGCTGTAATGATAGCAGCACTCGAGCTGTGTGAAGTTCCTAATGATCTAATTATCATGTTATCCAACATGATTTGAGAATGATTCAAAGAGTATCTGCTTGGTTTTTCTTTAGTGCAAAGGAATTTACAATGTGACAATTTTGCTTACCTTTCATTAGTGACTATAAAATAATTATAGTAATTATAAATATAATTATAATTACAAACTGTTGTCATAGAAATTAAAATCTGAAAACTTAATTTCCACTTTTACAGTGTTATTTTAGAATTATTTGTATACTATTATATTTTTTATTCATATTTTGAATGAGCTTTTATTTTTATAGATTCAGATTCATGTAATTTATTAGCATTTGTCATTTTAGTTTATCTTATTTTAGTTAGTTGCCAAGGCAGCATTTCTCATTTTTATTTTATTTATTAGTTTTTCTTCTAATAATTATTTTATTTATTTATTATTATTATTTTATTTTTTTTGTTTGTTAGCCATAAAAACACTGCTTTTACATCCCAGAATTTCAATGTTGCCTCAGACCTTTTCCATTATATATTTATGCTGTCACCAAATATGATATTTATTTAAATATTGCATAAAGTTGCTGACAATTATTTCTTATGCAAAAGAAAAAATGAATGCAATGAGAATCAAATAGTTACAATTTCATGTAGGATCAAAGCAATCAACGATGCTGAGCAATTAATGAAATGCAACGAAAATAATTCGACTATATTGATTATTCAGAAATAATATTTTTTTATACTTGTTTTAAAGAACGTTTCTCTAACTTATATTTCGAATCTTGTGGATTAGCCTATGCACATTTTACGGATTCCAATGAATCCGAGGAGTGTGATGTTATTTTCTTTAAGCGATTAACCAAATATAGTCTAGACTCGGATGCATACGTAACTATTATATAGCCTGCATATGTAATGCATTTTTATATAGTTGCTAAATATTAAATACCAAAAGTGGAATATTTTATTCCCGTATGCTAATTAAACGTAAAGTAGGTCATTCCCGTAGATGGGAGGAACCAATTCCAACAATTCAGTCTCATTGCTATCAAAAATGTATTACTCTGACATTATAAATAAGGTCTAACGGCAATAAATGTGCCATAATTGCATGATTACCACAATTAGAAAAAGGAAAAAACAAAGGTACTTTTAATTTATTCATGCTCCATCGTACATAGGCTACAATGGATGAGACGTTTCCACGCCCAAGGAAAGCACATCTCTGCGCACAATGCACCGGCTCTCTCCATCTCCAAATCGGACAAATACGAGTTTAAATCGTGCATGCAGCTGACAAATGCTGCAGAATGAATCGAACCGAACTGCAATGCACTTCTAAAAGATTCTTTTAAGGGCGGATTAGTCGCCTTGGAGGGCATGGCGTGCACGTTCAAATCTCAACCATCCTTTCTCCAAAAGCAACATTGTTGGTGTTTTTTTTTTTTTACCTTGGCTCCGATCTGGTTGCCGCACTGGCCGGCTTGCAGGTGCACAATCTCGCGCATGGTGCTGCAGGAAGGTCAATGGCGGGGATGCAGGAATCGAGGGCTGTCTTGTGCCGCACGCTTACGGAGGAGCTGCTGGTTTTTTCTGCCCGTCTCTGTCGCTCGGAGATTAACGCCCGCCTCTGAACTCCGTTACTGGGCTGAGTGTGTGGTGCAAGATGACGTCATCGCCATGGTAACCAAGACTGGAGGAGAGAAGCAGGACCTTGAGCTCGTGGAGACACCGGATAGGATGCTGCCTGTGATTTGGACGGAGATGATAGGCGACTCTCCGAGGACCACTGACTATAAATACATGTCTGAAAAATATTGCAAAGGGAATGGAGAATGGCTTCTCATTACAGTAATAAACTACTATGGTACTACCATGGGATTTTTTTGTAGTTGGCTACACCGGAGCAGGACCATAACCACAATAAAGATGGATTGGTGACTGATACTAAATTATTAGGCAATATCTGGTCCATACTGTGATTTTTTTAATTACGTTTTAGCCTTGAAGTCCTAATATAGCCTGCTTTAGATTGTCATTTTAACAGATGTATGGTCGATGTGCTTAATAATCAATCATAAGAAGTCAGTTTGGAGATATATGTGGCCATACCATGTAAACATTAGAAAAAGCTTGTAGGTTCCATTCTGCTCTAATAAGGGTCAGAAATCAGCAAGGGACAAAATGCCTGGAGTCTGGAATTACTCAGTAAGGGCATTTTTTTTTCCCGTTTGGCTTTTGAAGCAAAATGACAGCGGTGTTGATAAGTACTTTTGAATGTATAATTTATATTGGGTTTTATGCTTGTTTATTTATTTATTATATTTTATACATTTGTATCACATTATTTATAAGAGCATTTTTTTAAATAATCATACAAATGCAATGTCATTCATGTAGGTCAAATTTATTTACCCAATACTATATATATTATGTGCTTATTTACTATACAATACTAATAAAATCTTCAAACAAACAAACAAATAAAATTATGCCCATAAAATCAGATCATCATCATATATGCCTATAAGTAGCTGTAAATGATGCACAAGGTCATCATAAATATATAGCTGAAAGCTGAAATATCTGTCCGGTTATTGGTATAATATACTGAAAAAATGGTGTATGTAAAAAAACATACATATTGTGTTAAACATGAAATTGTGAAGCAACAGTGCACAGCTCTCTGCAACAGCAGATTTTAATATATATTTAAATTTCTGTAATTTTATAGCCATACATTCAACAAAACTTCACTTAGAATGTAAATACAGATATTCAACTTCAAGTCACCACAATTTACAGAATAAATGAATAAATAAACAGGGTGGTACATTTTTTGTCTTGTGCCTTTTTTCATGACAATTAAGCCCAGACTAAAGGCATTTTATTTAGCTGTCATTACAATACTTTTATGGCATTAAATAGATGAATTCCTGTTATAGTTTTCATTAGCATAAATTAAACATACAACACCAAAACTACCATGAGATGTGAGGAATACACAATTACTATGTAAACAATTAGAATGATTGTTTTGCATTACAGTAATGAGATTTGCACGCGTGTATGTCACAATGCATATATGTACATTTATACACATTATCTATGAATAATGTATTTAATGTGATGTATGGGAAGAAACCACACCTACTATTCAAACCAGACTGCGGGAGCACACTGAAAGATGTGGATCAACTACCATCGGCTCTCGACATCATTCAAAACACTTGACTTCGAGTTTTACTAGTTCAGTGTGCTTAGACACCTCCTTCTCTACTAATGCATGTCAAGACAGACTGAGCTCCATGAAACCAGTGGAGTGAGAACACCTGTAAAACCCAACAACAGCTGCGCTGTCTAACCCAGACTACAATCCCTCCTCTTAAAACCCCAGTACCTGCGAGAGGACATGTCTGCAAACCTTCCCGAAGAGGACCTCTCCTGTCCCGTGTGCTGCGAGATCTTCCAGGATCCGGTGCTTTTGCCGTGCAGCCACAGTTTCTGCAGGAGCTGTCTGGAGCACTTCTGGGAGAGCGTGGTCATTCGTAGCTGCCCCGTCTGCAGGAGAAGAGCCTCCAAGAAAAGCCCTGCTTCAAACCGGGCCCTCAAAAACCTGTGTGAAGCATTTCTGCTGGGAAGAGGCCAGGGCAGCGCATCTGGATCGAACACCCTGTGCTGGAGACATGGAGAAAAGCTCAAACTCTTCTGTTTGGTGGATCAGGAGCCCATCTGCGTGGTGTGCCAAGCCTCAAAAATGCACAAAGGTCACGACTGCTCTCCCATGGAAGAGGCGGCTCTGGACTGTAAGGTAGAGTTTGACAGTGCCACATTGTCTCGACAAACTGTGTTACATTGTGTTGCTCTCTGTTACTGATTTAAAGCAGCAGGGCACAAGAATGCTGTTTATCAAGCTCGCTTTGTGTTCAGCCAAAAAGATCATGGCAGGCTTTCAAACAACACCTTCTGCATTCCCCTCCTTCAAGCTCTCATTGTGGCATATGCGTCCTATTGTACACTGGGAAAATGTGATCAACTCCATCCAAAATGTGACAAATCTTTCAGAGTGTACTTGCACAGTTGGATTTGGGTTGAGAAATTTGTGTGGGAAAAAAAAAGAGAGGCTTCATTTGTTCATAGTTCTTATGTGCCGGTTGTTCTCAGCTGGTGGGGTATAGGTATTTTCTGAAGAAAACAACGTTAAATGCAAATACAGTTTATCATGCATAGTTTGGATAGAACAATAAAGAAACATATTAGCTTTTAAAAGAGAAGAGAATACACTTCCCAAATCTTTTGTTGTTAACATGAAAAGGTGTGAATCCAATCAAACTATTTTGGTAGACGCAGACAAATTAGCAAATGACAACATGGACAGGTTATGGTAAATGCCCTCATCCCTTAAAAACCACGAGATGATTTCACAAGTTTTTAAGATCAAGTGTTATTTTAGTATCATACTACATACTAATAATAGATATAGATAAATACTATAATAGTTTTTCTTTAATATTTTGTTAGTTTTTATTTTTATATTTTCCTTTTTTATTTTAATTTCAGCTAAAGACTTTATAACTATTTTTTTTCAACTTTTTCAACTTTTTATTCTTATCTTTTTAGGAACAAACTTAAACATATATCATATATACACTGAACAAAATTATAAACGCAAAACTTTTGTTTTTGCCCCCATTTTTCATGAGCTGAACTCAAAGATCTAAGACTTTTTCTATGTACACAAAAGGCCTATTTCTCTCAAATATTGTTCACACATCTGTCTAAATCTGTGTTAGTGAGCACTTCTCCTTTGCCGAGATAATCCATATTTTGTTCAGTGTATATTTGTTCATACATTCTTTACAGTTCAACAGTTCACTAAACATGAACAATAAACAAAATTCTTTATCAAACCATAAGGGTGGGCGATAAGACTAAAATCTTATATCTTATATATGAGTAATTTTATTTCACAGTAACGATATATATCACAATATAGTTATTTTTGTTTTAAATAAGGTCCTTAAGATATAAAAATGTTTAATACCGTATCACAAAAAACTAATACTAACCTTAATATAAAAATAAACAAACAAACTCAAGCTCACTGAAGACAAGTAATCAATCAGTGAATAAATAAGAATAAGAAACTAATTACAAGCAATAGGACAAAAACTACAGTAGAACAAATAAATAAGAAATGCTACATACATTGCATGAAGTAATCAAAAGTATAAAAACACTGCATATTCTTCACTGTGTAAATTAAATATATATTCCTTCTTATTAAAGCAGGAATATTAGACTGCTGTCACTTTAAGAACTGCCCCGATCCAATATACTGTTACACATTTTCTTTCACAGCTGTTTGCTTTCACTTAAGACCTAAATTACTCTGTTTACAGGGATACTTGCAAAGATTGCATTTGACACATACAAGTGTGTATTTAACCATTCAAGGCCTATAAAGTGGCAAAAATTACTTGGTTCAACATTCCCACGCTCTATGAGCACCATCTTCACGTGTGCACACTTTTCTGACAGCGCTCAGATATTGTCTTATTTAGAATAAGGTAAATTATTAGATTACTGATGTCCATGTAAACGTAGTCATTGTCTCAAACATCTCAGATATTGTCTTATTTAGAATAAGGTAAATAATTAGATTACTGATGTCCATGTAAACGTAGTCATTGTCTCAAACAGTGCACGCATATAGCGGAATGAATTGTCTTTGGCAGCCTATTGCATTTTAGCAGCATAAAATCACTTGTTTTTCAACCGCAATGCTTAAAAATGCATGCAAACGATAGGCTTTCTAAATGAAAAGAAATAAAATAAAATAATTGTAAACAAAACAATTATAATAATAATTCATTTCAGTCAGTTTATTTTATTTCAAGTAACATTTTTTTTAGCTTTAGTATTAGTTAACTATAATAACCCTGGTTTCTCTTTGATTATTAATTTAATTCATTATTAATTTAATTTAATTTAATATTAATTGTGTGATAGACACTTCTGATGCTGATGCCCAAAGCAAAATCTCTTTCCTGAAGCACTGTTTTACACACATTAAGGAAAGTATCTGTGGTTTTACTTTAACAATATTTGATTTGCAGGATAAAATGACTGCTGCTATGAAGGTTCTGCAATTTAAGCAGGAGATATTCAATAAAGCAAGACAATCTTCAGCTATTGCAAACGATAGGCTTTCTAAATGAAAAGAAATAAAATAAAATAAAATAATTGTAAACAAAAAAAATATAATAATAATTCATTTCAGTCAGTTTATTTTATTTCAAGTAACATTTTTTTTAGCTTTAGTATTAGTTAACTATAATAACCCTGGTTTCTCTTTGATTATTAATTTAATTCATTATTAATTTAATTTAATTTAATATTAATTGTGTGATAGACACTTCTGATGCTGATGCCCAAAGCAAAATCTCTTTCCTGAAGCACTGTTTTACACACATTAAGGAAAGTATCTGTGGTTTTACTTTAACAATATTTGATTTGCAGGATAAAATGACTGCTGCTATGAAGGTTCTGCAATTTAAGCAGGAGATATTCAATAAAGCAAGACAATCTTCAGCTATTACTTTGGAGCACATTAAGGTTAATATATTTAATCAGTTACTGCTTTTGTCAAAAGGTCAGTCAGTAGATTTTTTCAATATCAATTATTTATCTTAGAATCAGGTCAAGCGGGTTGAGAGACAAATGAAGGATGAGTTTCTCAAGCTCCATCAGTTTCTTTATGAGGAGGAAGAGTGCAGGTTATCAGCACTGAAGGAGGAGGAAGAGCGCAGGGTTGCGGCTGTGAAGAACAGAGATGATGATAACGCTCGGAAGATATTGTCTCTTACAGACATGACCAGGACGATGGAGCAAACCATAAACGCTGAAGATTTAACATTGCTGCAGGTGAGAACATTGACATCTGCTGGAATAACACCTTCTCATTCATTCACTGAGTCATTCATTTGTGTTAATCTTTTACAGAACTGCAAAGCTATCATAGACGGGTAAGTACGCCTATGACTTTCTTTTCGTTACTTTTTGTTTGCTGTTGCTTCTAATCTAGTGGTTCTTAACTGGTGGGTCGCAACCTAAACGTAGTTCGCAGTGTCAGTGTCACACATTAAGTTTTCCATTTGGGATGATATTTGCTCCACGTTAAGTTTGTTTGTTTAACCAGTATACAGTATATGGCATATACAGCACAAAAATATATTCTCTCTGTAATTTTTATGTCAGCTACTATAATCAGTTTATTAAAATAACTTCCTGATCTAAAAAAAACCCTTCACAATCTATTACATATAGGACTGAATCAACATCAGCTCACATTGTATGGGATTATACATACAATTAAGCCTAGAATCGGATATTTATAAATACATAAAATGTTACAAAAACACAAGAAGATAAATATGGTTTGTTATGAATAAAACATGAGATTAGTTAATGATCATATTATATATTTTTTAAGAATTGTTGTTACTTTTATATAAAATATTTTGCTTCAATGTTGGCATGGCAAAATGGTAATTCTAAAGCAAAACCAGTGCTCAACATAAATAAAATAAAATAAAATAAAATAAAATAAAAATAAAATGTTTGCAGAACATGGACTACCTTTCAGGACCCGGAAGGCATGTCAGGATCTTTGTTGAATGAATCTAAGCATCTTGGGAATCTAAAGTACAAGGTCTGGGAGAAGATGCAGGCAGTTGCACCTTACAGTAAGTATCTCTTTAATGTACAGAAAGAACATTGATAAGAATAGCCTAAATTTTAACTTTAACATTTCAGAGGGTTAATGTAGGGTTAATTTATTTTTGCTGTATAGTTACTGTAATTAATGCTGATATACTGCATCCTGTATATTGGAATTGTGTCATATTAACGTTTATTCAAATGATCTAATTCCAAACTAGTTAACTGTAAATGACATAAATCGCCAATTGAAGTGTATTAGTAGTATATGATTGTGCAGTTTCACAATGGCAATTTTAACACAGCTAAATCCTGGTTTTGATAATGTCAACGACACTAGAGGGAAACTGGGGTTGTAAAAAGTACTTTTTTTTCTCACACACAATCTAAATGGTACAAAAGCTGTCACTGGAGCAGTAACCCTTTAAAAGGTACTAATATGTGCTATTTAGGCACTAAATACCTTTAAGGTACCAGTATGCACCGCTTATAGGAGTAAATAAGGTACAATACCTTTTGAAAGGATACTGCCCCAGTGTCAGCTTTTGTAACTTTTTTCTGAGAATGCAGTACAAATGTAACCTTACACAAAAGCATGTATAAATACCTACAATTAATTTATTTTACAACTGAAATCGTCCAATAATATGGGACTTGTCACGTGATGTAAAAATGGCTGACTAGTGATTAAAGTTATCAGTTATCAAGTACCAACATGTGCTATACCTCACAACATTTTTTTGTGTATGTTTTCAATGTCTGTCTTTGTTCATCAGGTCCAGTAATTCTGGACCCAAACACAGCCCACCCTTGCTTGACGCTGTCAGACGACCTGACCAGTCTCCGCTATAGCACCCCAAACCAAGTTCTCCCCAGTAACCCTGAGCGTTTCCACATCAGTGCAGAGGTGCTGGGCTGCACTATCTTTAGCTCCGCAAGCCACGGCTGGGAGATCGAGGTTGGTGACAATGAGGACTGGATCCTGGGCTTGGCCAGTGAGCATGTGAAGCGAGATCAGGAAGTACCTGCCAGACCAGAGAATGGCTTCTGGACCATCTGTCTACGGGATGGGCAATACAGGGCTATGGAATCACCCCCAACTGCTATAAAAGTGGAGGAGAAACTGCAGAGGGTCTTGGTCCAGCTGAACTGGGACAGAGGGGAGGTGATTTTTTCAAACCCATCACGTCAAGAAATTATATACACTTTCAAACATGTCTTTACGGATAAGTTATTGCCGTACTTCTACACGCAAAGTAAGCATCCTTTGCGTATCCTCTCCAAGCCTGCGTTGGTGTCAACGTGAAAGCATCCTCTAAAATAGGGAAAATACAAACTGTGGAAAATTAATCATATATACACATTTAACAGATGCTTAAAGTGATTTAAAGTTCATCATACAGTTCATTGTGCAAAGTAGCCCGAGGCAGTTATCTTAATGTGCCTGAGCAAGGCGTATCCTTTCTGCTAATAAACATTCAGACAAGTGCAGTTTCTGAATCTGTCTCAGTGGCTGTTTGTCATTACTGTACATACACACCGTATGAAACAATTTATAAATTGTGAACGCCACAACAGCTTGACAACAACTTCATTTTTTTCTTCTTGAGAATAAACACCCACGTTTTTAAAGCAAACGTATGTGGGTTTGTTTATTTATTTATTTTCTTATTTTTACCTTGAAATATCCATTTCAAAATCATTCTGATGGTACACTGACTTATAAAACGGACAAATAAAACTAATGGCTTTCTCTTTTTTTTCCTCGCTGCCGCCAAACGTTTGTTCTGAGATCTCCGTGAAGTTGGCCCCCCACCCAACGCAAAACGTCGGCAAAATAGTCTCAATCATTTGTGCTCAGTTTGTGCTGCTTCGGTTTTTAAGATATTAAAATAATATTTAATGGTCATTTTCTGAGGTCACTCAGCCCCCCACATGCTCCAAATGTACCCCAAATAGTCTCGTTTGTTTGTGCTTCGTTTGTGCTGGTTTATGCAGGGTTTCGTTTGTGCTGCTTCGGTTTTTAAAATATTAGATAAGAAATTATAGACGATGACGTCATTCAACCCCCCACATGCTCCAAATTCACCTAAAATAATCTTCTTTGTTTGTGTTTCATTTGTGCCGTAAAACTTTCGTTTGTGCTGCTTCGGTTTTTTTGTTTTTTTTTAGATATTTTTAGTAATCATTCTGAGGTCATGCTCCAAATTTACCCCAAATAATCTGGGCTGCGTTTCCCGATAACGTTACCGATAACGATAACTAAAGGTAGGCCTATACCTGTTCTAGGCGTGCTCCCCGAACTATACCTTAGGAGGCTGCTTAATACCTCCTAACGTTTTGAAATACCTCCTTACGTGCTACGTTACCAGGTGCTGTCCATGGCGGTGGTGCTGAATTGTTTGATATCAATGCCTTGAGGCTCGAGGATCGATTATTCATTCTGTGCACGGACTGCTTCACTGCGTTATGTGAGAAAGCGGTGTTCTTTATAAAAGAAGTGTTGATTTTAAATAAAGACACGGAACTCTTTCCTGTTAGAAAGCAATGAACTTGCCTGAAACTTTTACTTTCGCTTTGCAACATACGTCAGGGAATAAAACCAAGAAAGAAAAACATATGCCCAGAGCACCTCCTAGGGGCCACCACATAAAATACAAGGGGAAAAAAACCCTACACAAGACACTGCTTAATAATTTAACAGCTTTTAACAGAAGAGAGAAAAAAAAAAAAAACACCTTGGGCCTACACAAGTCCAGCAGAAAACCATTTAGGTAAGAGTGCTCATTTAGTCCACAACCAGGGCTGATTGCGCAGCAGCCGCATCACATATTGGTGTAAATCACTAATTTATGTTACTGGATGAGTTACTCAATAAAAGTGCAACATGGGAAACATATAATCAACAGCTACTATGGCGGAGAAAAAAGAGAGAAAGAGGAGAGCCGCCAGCAGCTGAATTTCGGTGAAGAGAGGGTAGCTCCGTTGAATTTGTCTCTTTTTTTTATAATTTCTTTATCTTTATTTTTTTAGTTTTTCAAGAATTGCAGCTTAATTGAACACTGGGTGTATTACTTCAGAATTATATTCGTATAGACTGAGATGTAAAGAACTGTGAAATATCAACAGTGATAAGGTACAGCTAAGCACAGAGACAGCGCTCATTAGGATAATAAATGATATTCACTTAAATTCTGATTCTGGCAAAATATCAGTGCTTCTAGATCTCAGTGCTGTGTTTGACACTGTCAATCATAACATACTACTAGAGAGACTGGAAAACTGGGTCTGGCTTTATGGTAATCAAATGGTTCAGGTCATACTTAGAAGGGAGAGTTTATAATGTGAGTATAGGAGAGCATAAGTCTAAGTGGACGTCCATGATTTCGGGGAAGAGAGGGTAGCTCCGTTGAATTTGTCTCTTTTTTTTATAATTTCTTTATCTTTATTTTTTTATTTTTTCAAGAATTGCAGCTTAATTGAACACTGGGTGTATTACTTCAGAATTATATTCGTATAGACTGAGATGTAAAGAACTGTGAAATATCAACAGTGATAAGGTACAGCTAAGCACAGAGACAGCGCTCATTAGGATAATAAATGATATTCACTTAAATTCTGATTCTGGCAAAATATCAGTGCTTCTAGATCTCAGTGCTGTGTTTGACACTGTCAATCATAACATACTACTAGAGAGACTGGAAAACTGGGTCTGGCTTTATGGTAATCAAATGGTTCAGGTCATACTTAGAAGGGAGAGTTTATAATGTGAGTATAGGAGAGCATAAGTCTAAGTGGACGTCCATGACATGCGGAGTCCCACAAGGCTCAATTCTTGCACCGCTCTTGTTTAGCCTGTATATGCTCCCACTAAGTAAAATAATGAGAAAGAACTAAATTGCCTATCATAGCTATGCTGATGATACCCTGATTTACCTAGCCTTATCTCCAAATGACTACAGCCCCATTGACTCCCTCTGCCAATGCATTGATGAAATGAACAGTTGGATGTGCCAGAACTTTCTTCAGTTAAACAAGGAAAAAACTGAAGTCATTGCATT
>NW_015551047.1:640560-658203 GCF_001515605.1 Sinocyclocheilus anshuiensis
AACAACTAAAAATCAAGTCAAGAATCTTGGTGTGATTTTGGAGACAGACCTTAGTTTTTAGTAGTCATGTCAAAGCAGTAACTAAATCAGGATACTATCATGTCAAAAACATTGCAAGAATTAGATTTTTTGTTTCCAGTCAAGACTTGGAGAAACTTGTTCATGCCTTTACCACCAGCAGGGTGGACTATTTTAATGGTCTCCTCACCGGCCTTCCCAAGAAGACCATTAGACAGCTGCAGCTCATCCAGAACACTGCTGCCAGGATTCTGACTAGAACCAGAAAATCTGAGCATATCACACCAGTCCTCAGGTCCTTACACTGGCTTCCAGTTATATTTAGGATTGATTTTAAAGTACTTTTACTCGTTTATAAATCACTCAATGGCCCAGGACCTAAATACATAGCAGATATGTTCACTGAATATAAACCTAACAGACCACTCAGATCATTAGGATCGAGTCAGTTAGAAATACCAAGGGTTCACACAAAACAAGGGGAGTCCGCTTTTAGTTATTATGCCGCCCGCAGTTGGAACCAGCTTCCAGAAGAGATCAGATGTGCTAAAACATTAGTCACATTTAAATGCAGACTCAAAACTCATCTGTTTAGCTGTGCATTTATTGAATGAGCACTGTGCTACGTCCGAACTGATTGCACTATATTTTATGTATAATCATTTTCTATTCTTAACTGTTTTAAATTCATTTTAAACCTCTTAAATCAATTTTTAAATCCTTTTCAAAGTTTTTAAATCCCTTGTTTTATTGTTGTGATTATTTATTTTATTATTCTTGTCTTTTATGTAAAGCACTGAATTACAATTGTGTGTGAATAGCCTTGCCTTGCCTAAGACTGGTCCAGACCAACCTTACGAAAGTATGACTTACAGAAGGTATACTTAACTAAGAATGTTTCTGGAGACACATATTAACGATAAGGTACAACTTAAGGCATAACTTAAAAACGATGTAGCGTTAAGAAGGTACCGGAAACGCAGCCCTTCTTTGTTTGTGCCGTAATTTGTTCGTTGTGCTTTCTCAGTCAGTGTCGGCTGCAATGATGTAGTAAGCTAATGGACGTGCCTAATAGAGAAATGCACCTTTTCTCAGGGGCGTGTCTAGAGTGGTGGCACGGGGTATTTACGACGCCATTGGATTAGAGTGGTCAATTTCACAGCTCAAACAGGAGAAGCGCGGCTGCAGGCTGCAGACCACGGCTGCGTTTCTCAATAACGATTGATCTTAGAGCTTAAGAGCGTTTTCTACGAGTCAGTTTACGATCGTTTGTTATTGTTTCACGTGCGTTTCCCAAAAATGCACTTAACACAATCGCACGTAGCTGTGCTGTAAGTGCTATAGGAGTCGCTATCCGTTTGACAAGTGCTGAAATGTCACCTTATAGCAGTGATTCTCAAACCTGTCCTGGAGTACCCCCAGCCCTGCACATTTTGTATGTCTCATCCATCACACCTGATTCAACTCATCCGCTCATTAGTGGAGACTGCAAGACCTGAAGTGGGTGTGTCAGATATAGGGAGACATACAAAATGTGCAGTGCTGGGGGTACTTCATGGAGAGGTTTGAAAACCACTGCCTTATAAAATGGCTCGTAATTGTAGTACACGCTCGTTTATTGAAATGTTAACCTAATGCTGCGTTCCAGACAACTCGGATATAATAATAATACAATATTATATTATATTATAGTATAATGTATAGTATAATATTATACTTTACATAATAATATATAATATACTTTATATGTATCGAGAGAGAGAGAGAGAGACGTTATTTCCGGGTCCAATACATGGCTGGTTTCCGTGCACGTCGGCAAGTCATTGACAGATTTTTTCCCCCATGAAGCATATTTCCTACATTACTTCTTTTATTCATTTTTTTGTTCAGTCATTTAATTTAGATGTGTATTTCTATTTTTTCTGCCCTTTTTAATTATTTCATTTATAAATTAATAAAAAAAACGAGTAGGCCTAATAAAGTGTACAATAAAGTACAATCAAATCCTTATAATCACATATTGCACTTGAATAAACTTAAAGGTGTAATCTGCCGATTGTCCTGCAGGTGACCGCATAAATCTGTCTTCTTACGATGCACTTATTCGATTACTCCAGAGCACTCGTAGATCTACGATGATTTTCAAGTGCTACTTAAGTTACGATGCTTTTGGGAAACAGACCGAAATATTAAGATCAGTCGTACGATCGTTTTTACGAACTTCTTAGGCTTACGAAGCTTTTGGTAAATGCAGCCCACGTCTCTGTTCAAGTATTAAATTATAAGTATAGGCCTATATATATAGGTATATATTGAAATACATTAATGTATGTTGAAAGCAGTGGTGGACGAAGTACACAAATCAAGTACTTGAGTAAAAGTACAGATACGTATAATAAAATATTACTCCAGTAAAAGTAAAAGTACTCCTTTTTCAATTTTACTCGAGTGAAAGTACAAAAGTACTCGATGTTTTATGTACTTAAGTAAAAAAGTACTGATAGATAGATTTATTTTGCAATTTTATATAGGCTACTTAATTTAATTTTATATTAGCACATATTTTTTATAATCCTACTGCTCAAAATACCTGGGATTTTCCCAAAATAACCACTAAATGGAGTCGAGATATATTTGTGTTGTTGATATGGACTACGTTGAGGAGAGTGATGTAGTAATGTTCACTGTGAAGCTTGCACTGATGTACCTGAGAGAAAACTGATCTGACCAAGTAAAACTACTCCGTTACTGTCCACCACTGGTTGAAAGCTTCTTAGAGTTTGTGCAGTTGTGTTATTCAGCCGCGATGCACCAGCATCGCTTAAAATAGAACTCGTTATGTTACGTTTCTTCCTGTTGTTTCAAAGATTAAAGGCACAATGAATTTCCCAAATAGTCTGCAGTAATGTGGCGTTAAACGCTAAAATGTGGGGTTTTAATAATGTTAGCGTTCTGACACTTGGGATTTTAGGTAGAATAGTAAACACCTGTTCGTACTGAATAAACACGCTTTTGCGTGGTAGTCTTATATTTTTGATTTTCGTTTGCAATGTCCAAGAACAGCTTCACATTTAAATGATTTTGTCTTTAATCAGATATGAATATGGCTATTAAATATACTATTTATATTGATGATTAAGTTAGAGGTTTGTTTATTTTTAGAGAGCATTTTGAGTGAAACAAATGAAAAGGGGACAAAGTCAGGCACAGCAGCAATACATTCAAGGTTTCTTCAAGAAGAAACCATGTCAAAGACAGGTATAGATGCAGTACAGTGCAGTGCAGGTCAGAGCCAATCCACCAGGCAGGACCAAGTTGGCCAGCAAATTATCAGCCCTGATAATACTCCCACACTCCCCATAAACACTTGAAATGCGCCTATATAGCGATTTTATTATTCATATAAATAATAATAATAATAATAATACCCTATTTTGGTCATATTCACTATTAATTGCACAGCTCCCCATTAATGATCTAGCACAGAGACAGAGATAAAGTTCTAAACTGAACGTGCGAGAGAGGCATTATCCTACTTCTAATTTGGCCAAAGAAAACTTGTTCAAATAAAAAAAAATATTTAAATAAAAGGTGCAAAAAGTCATAAACAAAAATCTAAAAAAAAAATATATATTTTACTTTTTCGGGCAGCATTTTGTGTGTACGGTTCTAATTTCAAATTAGGTTTTCAGGATGGCATTTAAAAATACAGCAACCCTTCTTTTTTCGTCATGATTAAACAAGGAAAAACGAATGGACGCAAAAGTAAGCTATAGGCTACACGGACCTGGAAACAGGCTATTGCATGTTTATTTGCCTATATCAAGTCTTTAGTTTTTTGTTATTGTTTGTTTTGGTTTTGTAAAGACATAATGGAATAGGCCTAAGTCGTTTTTTTTCGTTTAATTAGCCTAATTGAACGAATATGGCTACTAACAATTAAGTGACTGCGACTATTTCATGTGATTTGGTTTGCCAATTGAATTTTACCTGATTACTTCAACTGTATTGTTAAAAAAGACAGTAAAAAACAAAAATACTACCAAACCAGCACAAACAAACGAGACTATTGGCGTAAATTTGGAGTATGTGGTGGGGCTGAATGACCTCAGAATGATCATGAAATATTATTTTAATCTAAAAAACCGAAGCAACACAATTTTTTTATGGGCACAAACAAAGAAGAGTATTTGGGGTAAATTTGTGACCTCAGAATGATCACTAAATAATATTTTAATAGCTTATCTAAAAAACCGAAGCAGCACAAACGAAAATGTTTACGGCACAAACCAGCCCAAATGAAGCACAAAGAAGATTATTTTGGGGGAATTTGGAGCATGTGGGGGGCTGAGTGACGTCATCGCCTATAATTCAATGTCTATTATTAAATTATATATATATTTAAAAGCAGCACAAACGAAAATATTACCGACACAAACGAAGCACAAACAAACGAGTCTATTTGGGGTGAATTTGGAGTATGTGGTGGGGCTAAGTGACCTCAGAATGACCTATAACTATTATTTTAATATCTAAAAAACCAAAGCAGCACAAACGGAGCACAAACGATTGAGACCATTTTGCCGACGTTTTGCGTTGGGTGGGGGGCCAACTTCACAGTATTTGTTCTGAGAGTTTGTTAATTTGGTGAGCGGGTACGAAATTCAGCGAAAAAGGATTGCAGCAAAAACTGCACATATAGGCTACACTGTAATTATGATAGTGATACATTTAAGACAGTGAATTCCACTCACTTAACTGTAGGGGGCTCCAAAAATACATAAAACTACATACAGTTGCCATTTTCAAAGCAGAGAATAATTTGTAAAGGACATCAGGACTAGTGCAAATATTTTCACCCCTTTGCGAGACTATATACAGGAACAAAACAAAAAAAAAACATTTATTCCGAAATATTTTTTTTCTGGGTTCCAGAAGGATAGGCTTGTTTGTGACCAAATTGAAAAGGATAAGCAATGTTGTAAAAACTTCTAAAAGGTGTGTGCACATAATTTACAAAGACGGAACAGGAGTCTGGTTTGAAACTGAGAGTTTTGTTAAGACAGTACATGTTCTATTTATTTTTGGTATTTTTTAAAAACCTGTGAAGACTAAACATTGTCCCATGCATACTATAAAATGACACCACTATACTACACAATTCTATCACCCTGATTGTTTGATGTCGCAGTGTTTAATGTTATCCAGATCTTAACCCACCTGGTAGAGGATTGGGGCCAACTGTAAACTTTGCTTGACCCCAGTGATAACTCTTGAACCAACACAAACCTGAGATGCAGAAAAGATAAGCCACTGGATGCACTTGTGGTAAGTCAGAGCCAACATTGCCTTATGGGATCACATTTTAACTTAAACATGAAAAATAAGATAAATATGACTGAAAATGACAAATAACAAACATTTGAGCATTAGATTAAATAGATTTATTTCTGAGGTCCATTACAAATAGATTAAAAAAAAAAACTTTCCATAAAGCACTTTCCTAATTTTTGCTCTGTTACACATGGTGGCGCCACAAGTCTTTAAATAAGCCTTTGAATGTTCTATTCAGATTTATTCACTGTCAATTTTATTTATATAGCTCTTTATACAGTACAGATTGTTTCAAAGCAGCTTTACAGTCATAAACAAGAAAATAGTGATTCAATAATGCAAACAAAACTCAATTCTGCTGTAATATATGTAGTTATATATTAATGCTTAGAAAGTTATAACCTATGTATAATTGCATATAGAATGGTTTGAGAAAATGAATTCAGTGTTGCAGTTCATATTAGACATAACTGAAAGACAGTCTAAAACCTCCAGTACAATATATATATATTGTTTTGCTACAAATATCCAAGTTCAATTTATAATAGATACTATGATTATAATAGGGATATGTAGCAAAATGGTGAACTATGGAAATTCAGTTACTACTACAGTAGCATGTTATATAATTTTAACAGCATATTTCAGACGCTGTTTCAGAAAGATGTCATTCATTTGAGGGCTTGTCTTTTTCCTTGCAGCTTAACTTCTTCACACAAGATTCAGGCAAGAATGGTACTTTCTCTAAGCGGGACAAGTAAGTTAAAGGCTGGATAGTACTGCTGATGTTTACAAAAGCAAAACAGACTGGTTGCACATAGCAACTGAAGACCTGACGTGGATAATGGTCTTCAAAGGGGAACATAGCAACTGGAGGGAGATAGTTGCTTATGATTATGATCAAGATAGACAGCACCATCTTAAAGGCCTTTCTTTTCATAGGATTCATCTCATCTTTACCAGAACCTCGTGAGCGTTTCAGGGCCCAGAGGATGGCCACGTTACACACCACCATCCAGGTGAAGGCAAACAAGACCTCACCAGTGAAAACCTTCTCAAAGTTGTGGATGCCACCAACAGTTTTGGCTGAAGCATACGCAAAAGTGAGCAGCAAAACCAGAATGGTCAGGCCGATCCTGTATTTAATGTCCTTCAATTGTCCGAATGCGATGGGGAAGATAACGGCTATAAAGCGATCCAGACAGACGCAGGAGAGGAAAAGCGGCCCACTGGTGTCCTTCACACCATAGGAGAACTTCAAAGCCATCCAACCCATAGCACTCCTCCAGTGGTAGAGATTGAGGAATGATATTATTGTCATGAATCCAAAGTAGGCGTCCACGAAAGCCAGGCAGCCCAGGAAGATGTCAGAGGTTAAAGGTTCATTCCGGGTGTTTATTAGGTTTGCCATGACCAGGATGTTGGCAGGTATTCCTATGATCACATTAAAGGATTGCATAGTTAGGTCAAAAATGATACCACTCACCATTTGTTCACACCCTCCAAACACACTGACAGCTTGTGTCGTGTTGACTGAATCGGTTGTCAAGTTAGAGGAGGCCTGGTTGTTTCTGAGGATGGTGCTGAAACTTGTGTTGTAGCGCAATTGACTCTCCATGAAGTATAAGGAACTGAAACCAGTGAACCAAATTCTGGAATAAGCGAAAATGACAAATGATAATGTTAACTGAACATTTTTAACACGCTAATATCCTTCGCCATGCCTGTTGACATTAGGGACAACTGTTTTTGAATTTTATATCAGATTTAGATCTTTTATTGTTAGAAAGATCCTTACATGGTGACCAATCCTGCTCCTAGAGCCACTGTCCTGCAGAGTTTGGCTCCAACCCTAATAAAATACACCTGAATAAGCTAATCAAGGTGTTCAGGATTACTTGAAAATAACAGGAAGGTGTGTTGCAGAAGGGTAGGAACTGAAGTCTGCAGGATTGTAGCCCTCCGTGAGGAGGGTTGGTGACCCTTACTCTACACTCCTCAACTCTGAACCTCAAGATCTAATTTCCTGCAGAGTTTAGCTCCAACCCTAATCAAACACACCTGAACAAGCTAATCGAAGTCTTCAGGATTAATATAAAGTTGCAGGTAGGTGTGTTTAATCCAGGTTGGAGCTAATGTTTCCAGGAAAGTGGATCTCAAGGTCCAGAGTTGAAGACCCCTGCTCTACACTTTCCTTAGTGGTAATAAGTTCTGTTTAATCAAGACAATTAGACCAAATTCAGTCTTAAGACCAATTTGTAGATCATGTCAGATTTTGTGGCAATACATCAGCTATGACAAACAGTGTCTTCCCCTGAGGATATTATCCTGTTATCCCGTTGCATATCCCCAGAGCAGTGGCACTACTGCAAAAACAGAAGTACAGAGTACACAAAAACACATCTGTGCAGAAACACCTGTCAAAAGGGAATTCCATTGGGGTCCATACAAGAACGACACAAGACCTGCCCTGTTTCCTCAGCTTGGTTATATAAGGGTAGACTTGGCTATGTGAGGCAGCTGCACTTGTACATTGTGAATAGTATTGATACAACATGAAAAACGTATTTGTCAGGAATGTCATCTTTTATTGCATCTATGATTAACACAGTGTTTCACCAACCATGAAGTACCCCCAACACTGCACATTTGATATGTCTCCCTAACCCAGGGGTGTCCAATCCTGTTTCTGGGAAAGAATTTACTGCAGAATTTAGCTCCAAATTGCCCCAACACACCAGACTGTTCTGGTGGGGTTCTCCAGAGCAAGAGTTGGGAAATACTACATGAACTTATTTTGCACAATATACCACAAAATAACTTAGTTTTAGTTCAACTTTAATGCATATTAAAACTTAAATTTTAGTTACTCTAAGACAACGTGTGAAAGACTGAGGAACTACTGTGGTTCATCTGTCTCATTTATAGCAGAGCTTATGGGAAGCACCACCCTCTTAAATCTGAAGGGACAGCTTTGTGTGTTCTTGTCATGCCATTTTCGTTACCACTGGTCCACTGGGGCCTCGAGGGCCCTTGTGACCCTGAGCATGTCCCTGAGCTACTCCTTTTGCCTTTAGGCTAAAAGCTCTCCAGTGGCACGTCTTCTAAACGATAAGGAGGCTCCGAGGGATTGACACTGTTAATGAATTGTGTTTTTCTCTTTCACCTCTGGGGACATCGACCAGCTAGAGGTGAACAATGGAAACATGATTTTGATAAGTGTCAAAGTTATTTGAGAAGTCTGTTGTGAGCTATACATGTACATCAGTGGTTCCCAACTCTGGTCCCGAAGTATCTCGACACTACATATTTTGTATGTCTCCTTAATCAAATGTACCTGATTCAACTTGCTCATTAGACTGGGAGTTAGAAATGGAAGACATCCAAAATGTCTACTGTTGGGGTACTGAAGGACCAGGGTTGGGAAACACTGCTCTAAATCAATGTTATTCCCAATTACAAGCCAACATGAAACACATAATTGACCATTTACTTCTTTAATGCACATTCCTGGTCTTACTGCCATTCAAAAAAAAAATAAAAAATTGTTCCATTAAAATGTAATAAGCTATATTTGAATCAACTTTACTTTTTTCCACTGACATAATCATTACCCTGTGGTAAGGTAATAGCCAAAATATCCCACCACAACTCAACCACTTCTCTGCTGCTAGCTGTGACCAGCATGGCACCAGCGTAACAAATGTAGATATGAAAGAAATGTTTTTGACTGATTTCAGGCTACATATTCTGACCCTTTCGAACTATTTGGAAAAAAAACATCATCTGCTGGTGAAAGCAGTTTGCAGCAGTTTTAAGGTATTGTGTCCTTTCATTGATTAATGAACTAAACTATGTGTAAGTTTTTTTTTTTGAGTAGCTCCTGCTTCCTTCCTCACCAACCCGTCACTTCTGCTGAAGCCAAAAGTGTAGGATAATGAATGCTTGTTAATAATGCTGTACAACAAAGCTAATCAACTTTCATAAATAAAATATTTAATAATAATAATTGTTCACCAGGGAATTGGTCACAATCGTTTATTTTCCACAAAAGCATTATAAACAGATGCTCTTTTTAAAAAAAATGACTGTGTGTGAGCCTGACATCCCAATCAAGACTCAACTTTTTACAGTTATAGTAACACTCATAATAATGTTGGTAATATTATGACACTATAGGTGTTGAAACTATATTTTGACTACAGTAGACCAGAAAAGGAATAATTTTTCTGGTTGATTTTTTCCCGACTCTCGACCTACAAGTCTCATATTTAAATTGTATACTTTTTTTTGTCGTTGTCTAACTAGTAAAATTTTAAAACAATCAGCCTGCAAATAGTTAGTTATAATAGTGATAAAACACAGTCCTAGCATATGAAAACTTGAAAGCTTGTACCAAATGTACCAATAAGCTCCCAATACCAATAGTCATTTTACATTGTAATATTATTTGTATACATTTCTTTATGGTTAATTTGGAATTGTTGAAAATACTCCAAGCATAACCCAAACAACTGCAAGATTATCATGATTTGTTCGCATAATCATTCATTTAATTTAAAAAGCCTGTGGCACAACTAAAATAATGACATTATGAAAAGGCATGCATAACAGTATTTAGGGCTATGAAAACACATAACATGAACATTGAAAAGACAGAAAAGACAATGAAAAGCATGCTTCTTACCGGAGAGACGTTTTTAGCCGTAAAGATGTGGGTCAGATTGTGGAGTCGCCTTTATAAACATCGTGAGGCCAGGAGGAATGACAATTGTTGATAGGAGGCAGGGTCTTTTTTGAGATGCTTTCTGGACTCGGTCCCTGATGGTGAATTAGACTGTGTTTTCTAGATTCTTCTGTCCTCACAGGATCAAAGCTGTTTTGGTGGGTGTTTTCTTGGTAAAAGCTCACAGTGAGTGTTGTTTTATAAATTACTTCTTAAGATTAGTGTGGATTGTTTTGAATCACATGGATCCAAGTTTTATAGGAAAAAATAAGACATTTCTTTTAGTTTTTACAACTTATCCCTACAATAATCCCACCTGTCAATTGTGCAATCATAAATCATCCATTTGCCTTAAAGTAATTTAGCAAACATATTGCTCATTCCAAATTGACAAGACAATTAATTGAAGATACACCAAGAAACTACATTTGTAATACTTCTTACAAATGTACAGTGTAACGTTATTATATAGATTACTATGCTTAGGTGTGTCAGGACAATGAATAGACTGCATAAAGTCAGTCAGAGAGAATAAATGGGTTAGGTGAGGCATGAGACCTGCTTCGGCTGAGATTCAGCCCGTCACACAACACCTCTCCCCTGACTCTGACTTGCTCCAAAACTCGGTCTGGGGGCTGATTTGCATCTTGGGACTGGTCCTGGTTTTGTACCACCGGCCCAGAGGCCCTCATGTCAGTCTCTAACCCCCTTTCATTGCAAACACAGAGCACAGGTGCAGGACTCAGTATATGCACTTGCATGTCTGCTGTGAGTTACTTTGCATTTATAACTTCACGGACTGATGATCTCTTGACGTAGTGTTTCATGGAATACAGACAAGTTGGATAACTTGGTTTTCTGACTATTTATCAAGGCTGTGAAATAACACTTTTTTAAATTTATAATATAATGACAATATAAAATATAAACAATATAAAATAACTATTGTCACTTAAATATCTGTAAAGCATACAGGCAAGTCCCAATTGTTCATACACATGGGGGATCAAAACCTAGAGATCCCCACAGAGTTAAGTTCCATTTTTACTCTAACACAATTGCATATAATATTTATAACTCCAAAACCTTGATTATCTAGTTCAAGTGTGTTTGATTAAGGTCATAAACTCTGCAGAAAGGTCAGATCTTCAAGAGCAGGATTGAGTACTCCTGTTATACAGCTTTCCCATGGATACTATAACCAGAAAACAGTCATGCCATGTTATGTCCATGGGGCATTACTTTTATAAAATTAACGTTAAGTGACATGAAGGTCATGGTAACCCATACTCTGCATTTAACCCATTCAAGTTAGTGCACACACATTAGGAGCAGTAGTGAACATACACACACACCTGGAGCAGCCATTTTTGCTGCAGCGCCTGGGGAGCAATTTGGGGTTCGGTGCCTTGCTCAAGGGCAACTCTGTTGTGGGTATCGAGGGTGGAAGAGAGTGCTGTTCATTCACTCCCCCAACCAAAATTTCCTGTCTGTATTGAGAATTGAACCTGCAACCTTCAGGGTACAACTCAGACTCTCTAACCTAGTGGTCTCAAACTCAATTCCTGGAGGTCCACAGCTCTGCAGAGTTTAGCTCCAACCAGCTTCAACTCACACCTACTTGGAAGTTTCTAGTAATCCAGAAGAGCTTGATTAGCTGGATCAGGTGTGTTTGATTAAGGTAGGAGCTAAACTGTGCAGAGCTGTGGCCCTCCGGGAATTGCGTTTGAGACCATTGCTCTAACCATTAGGCTACAACTGCCTATATATGATGTGGTGATCTACAGTGGGTCCTGCATGGGAGGAGTTTCTGTATCACCTTAAAGATGTTATTTAGAGACTCCCAATGGCATAACTGACCATCAACCAGAAGAAATGCTCATGGACCCAAACTTTGGATACCTTATTTATCTATCCAATAATCCATCCATCCATACTGCTTTATCCCCTGTAGGGACACAGATGAATGCTGAAGCCTATCCCAGCATGTATCGTGCCAATGGTAGGGAGGCTACATTACTGGTCATGAACAAAATAGACCACACGTGGAAAAGTTAGAAGCCAAATAAATATTTTGTCACATACAAAATGGAAAGTATGATCATTTCTTGGACAAATCAGCAGGTACAGGACATTTGTTAAAAAAGGAATGAAGTTGCATGCTTACTAAATGCTTTTTAAATGCTATTCAAATTTTAATAACAAACCATGCGGTTAACATTTTGACTCACGCAAGTCTTCATCAGAACTCGCACAATTTAAAACAGTACCCACATGCTTTGTTATTAAAAATTTGCATTTATTAAGTGTTGGGTTCTTTCCTTTTTTGATTTGCATGTTTTTGACACATTTGCAAAACATTACGTTAGTGTGTGTTTTTTTAGTAGGAGGTTCACTCTCCATTTCGCTACATTGGCAGCCCACGAATTTGATGAAAAAAAGACAAGCTCCTCCAAGATTTATAGAACTAGTTAATGCAAGCCTTTCACAAGCTGAAAGAACTGTTGGCTTATAGAGGTTTTCAATGTGAGATTTCTTGTCCATGTTGATGGCTCTGATGTGGTATGTCTAGGTGCAGTGCTGGCACAGAAAGAATTTGGGAAAGAGATCTATATTCTCTTCCTGAAGAATAACCTCTTTCATTGATAAAAGAGGTATCAAAAGTATTATTGAGAAAAAATGTGTTAATCAAAAGATACACATTCCGCTTTGATATCCATAACACATGTAGGGGTTTTAATGTGCTTCTGTGTGTCCGTGACCTGTTCAGCAGGTAGCGCGCACACTCTATATCAGTTACAAATGGTGACTTCTTTATCTATGTCTTTATCTATGTATGCTATGTAATTTATTAATTTATCAGAGACGACAAGAAACACCATGGCAGGTGTCGATTTCAAACTATGCTTGAGAAAACATGAAAATATACAACTACTTTTATTTTCATTTGAATCAAAGTAGTTTTGCATCAAATACAATGTAATTTTTGCTAATCGAGATCCGGCAGCAACAGCACATCTTTTTTTGCTAGGACAAGCAGTTCACGGAAAGCTTTTCTTTTTTTTTTTACTTTCTTTGTTCTCATGAGCTGCTCATGAGAACCAAACTCATTCTCCCAAATGTTTTGGGTATGCAGAGCAGTCACAGCTTATGGACTATATGCCCCTAAAATATATGTTCTGATGCGAGTTTTGCCAGATTGCCAGTGTAACTTCTGTGATGGCACAGAAGTAATCAGAATCTTGATGCCATTGTCAAAAGCTCTGCAGAAAGGTGGGCCTCTCTAGTTAAAGGTTTGGAAACCAATGCATTAGGGGGATAGAGACTATTAAATAATGATACGTCTACTAGTATATACTGAAAACTGAGGAAAGCCCAGACAGCCACTGCTTGAATTGCAGCTCTGTTATGAAAATCTGAAATGCATGTATTGGCAATGCAAAGTCTCTACTGATACATAGCTAGAAGAGAATCATGTATAGAAAAGTAAGAAAGATGAATCAGAAGCAAGGTGAAAGGTTGAGAACAGCTACAGAAAAAACAAAGAAATTTCAGCCTTGGGCATGTGGATCACTTTACAATAGACCTGTACACAGCAAATCTTTTTGAAAATGCAAGTCATAATTGACATATGAAGTCACAGATAAGACAACATTATCTCACATTGTTTAGAAATAAATAAATGAGTGAAAGTCCAAGACTTGCCCTTTAATTAGCAAATGCATGTAACCTAACTTGACACACTTTTGCATTTGTTGCCCAGATAGAAAAAAGTGAATAATGAGAAGAGGCTGGTTGAACTGTAAAAAAAAGTAATGCACAAATTTCAGTGAACTAAATGTGCTACGCGCTATTCCCTAAAAATCATAAAACCATTTAAGTTATGCAAAACTTTTCACTGGGTTGATGCTGTTTAAATTTGTGTGTTAGGACCATATTAGATATGTGTAACCAAACTAAAACTTTACTAAATGCCCTAAGAAATGGCACTCAGCAGTCCTACTAGCCTACTGGACTTGCTCAAGAAAGATTTGTCCTTTTTTTAGACCATAGAATCAACAGTGTTACCAAAGAAGTGTCAATAAAGTCAATAAAGTTTTTGTTCCTGTTTTATTTATGTAGATGTCACAGCTTGCAGACGATCGCTACGCAAAATCTCTAAAGACTCGAAGACTCTAGCTCCGCCCACAGCACGCCTCGACTGTTTTCAGAGAGAAGCGTAATGCTGTATCTGTCTTTTATAAATCTGATAAAACTTAAGACTCTTCAGAGATATGAAGGATGCAATACTACTCTATAGGTACTCAATATTAACATGAGATTGGCAGAAACTGTTATGTCTCCTTTAAATGCAAGTCTCCCTTCCATATATTGGCTGACAGCATCATAAGAACATAGTTCTAATCTTCATACTTGTCACTGTCCTAAGCTGTGACTTTAAAAGCAGCAGACAGATGAAAATAAGTCCATTCCACACTCTTGAGGCCCTAAAATATTGGTCAATGACATCTACAATACTATAATTAGATATGTGACAGTGATACTTTGTGGTATGTTTTTTGCAATAAATAAATAAATAATAAAGTATAATAACATCCAACACTGCATAACAGTCGAAATGAGGCGTTCAAAGCAAATGTGGAAATGTTTTCCCACACGGTGGCATCTGGTGGTCAAATGATGAAGCACACCTAAACCACTCTGCCCATATTTAACAGCTGGTTTACATATGCATTTACTATGTGTGATTTGACAACAAGTCCTTTGACATTGAAACAATATCAAAGCAACATATAGGTACAGCAAAAATATTTTTTTTTAAATCTAACTTTTTTGTATATGTTAATCCTTTACATCTAATTTAATTTCTTATTTAATAGTCCTACCCTGACAAGAAAATAATACACCCTCATGTCTCTGACATGGCTGTTTCACGGTACTAAATTGTTGCTAGTGTGTTCTGGCTGGTTGCCAGGGCATAGCTAGGAAGTTACTAAAGGTGCTATTGATCATGATGCTTGAGACTGGCCTAACAATGGACATTCAGTTCCAGAAACATGTTTAACCCAATCACCTGAGCCGTAAATGTCGAAACTGTTCGCTCTATATTATAGAACTCTTTTCAGTAGAAAATTGCACTGAAATTGCACATGGCAAAACGACTTCTGAAATGGCTTCTATCCAGTGGATACTTCTGCTTAAGACAACAAATGATTTGAAAGAACCACTTACTATGTTTTATTTCATGAGTTTCTAATGGAGAGTCTTCACTGAGATGCTTTGAGAATGCAGGCTCTCTGAGTTGTGATGGTGTCGTTCTGAGGAAATTGAGGAAAGATAAAAAGGGCAATTACGTTCCTACTGTAGAAAGCAATCACAAACATATAGATCACAAACCTGGTCAATGACAGGCATTAAACCTTGATTCTTTGCATTCAGCAGCTTTCCCTTCCTCTGGTAGACTAGTGTAGACCGCTTTTCTCAGGAAGACCAGTTTGCTTGTCATCCAGCACAAACATCTTGTTCAGTGGGGTGGGAGTGGTTTGACTGAACCAGGGATCTATAAAGATTTAAGTGGCATGACACAAAACTAAGAATACAAAAAAAGAACATCAAATGAGTATTTAGGCTTATTCAAAAATATGCTTAAAAAATTTGAGATTGGTGATCTTGTACTATACCATGCCTCCTGCTGACAATTCTTTTTAAATTGTTTAAAAATTGTCTGAGACAGCAATGCCAGTCTTTCTTCTCTCTGACTGCCATTGTCTTTTCCAGTTGGATAATGTGAGGAAACCATGTCTGTTTTTCCTTATGTTCTTGTCCGTAACACATGATGGCGCCACAACTCTTTAAACAAATCTTTGCATGTTTTATTTATGTCCCAGAATTACAAAAGATACATTTATTCTTGAACATTTAGAACAATGTATATATTACAATTAATACAATATCTAGAAAGGAGTCCGATAACATCTGTTTAAATAATTATTTGTAAATGTCCAACAAGCTTAATTTATTATATATTTAGTAGTCTATTTACATAATTATTTTGAAAACTGAAGAACTATGGAAATTAAGCTACTACTTGACATTTAATGCTCAGTGTCAGTATGCTCATAGTAGAGTAAGTCATCATTCCTCTGAGGGCTTGTCTTTTTCCTTGCAGCTTAACTTCACACAAGATTCTGGCAAAAATGGTACTTTCTCTAAGCGGGACAAGTAAGTTAAAGGCTGGATAGTGCTGCTGATGTTTACGAAGGCAAAACAAACTGGTTGCACATAGCAAGTGAAGATCTTATGGGGATAATGGTCTTCAAAGGGGAACATAGCAACTGGAGGGAGATAGTTGCTTATGATTATGATCAAGATAGACAGCACCATCTTAAAGGCCTTTCTTTTCATAGGATTCATCTCATCTTTACCAGAACCTCGTGAGCGTTTCAGGGCCCAGAGGATGGCCACGTTACACACCACCATCCAGGTGAAGGCAAACAAGACCTCACCAGTGAAAACCTTCTCAAAGTTTGGAAGCCCACCAACGGTTTTAGCCGAAGCATACGCAAAAGTGAGCAGCAAAACCACAATGGTCAGGCCGATCCTGTATTTGATGTCCTTCAATTGTCCGAATGCGATGGGGAAGATAACGGCTATAAAGCGATCCAGACAGACGCAGGAGAGGAAAAGCGGCCCACTGGTGTCCTTCACACCATAGGAGAATTTCATAGCTCTCCAACCCATAGCACTCCTCCAGTGGTAGAAATTGAGGAATGCTATGATTGTCATGAATCCAAAGTAGGCGTCCATGAAAGCCAGGCAGCCCAGGAAGATGTCAGAGGTTAAAGGTTCATTTCGGGTCTTTATTAGGTTTGCGAGAACCAGGATGTTGGCAGGTATTCCTATGATCACGTTGAAGCACTGTATAGCTAGGTCAAAAACGACACCAGCCACCATATCTTCGCACCCATCGAACACACTGAAGACGTGTGTGGCATTGACTGAACTGGTTGTCAGGTTAGAGGGCAGGCTGCTTCTGAGGATGTAGCTAAATCTTGTGTCATGGCGTAGTTGGCCCTCCATGATGTCAGAGGAGCTGAAATTAGATTCTAGAAGGAACAGTGAAAATTATGTTAATTGAATTTACTAATCTGCTAAACTCAGAAACTCATTTTTTAAAATATAATATCAGACTGACTGAAATCAGGTGCACAGTGTGTTTTTTTGTCTGTTTCTTGTTATTTTGCACTGATACTGCATACAGTATACTGCACAAACCCAAACAATTCATTCTTTAATGTTTTGCCTGAAAAAGAATTTCATCAGAGGAGAAGTTTTTTTTGCAATAGCAAAATAATCAGCCTTCAGTGAGCATGTCACACTAGACAAGACTGCTGACTTTGCTGGATAGCAAAAGAAATACTTTACGATTTCCCAATTTTCGCCTGTTTCATGTATTGTTGCTGCCGCCGCCGCCATGTCGTGAAGGCGCTGTGTGTTTCGTTGTGAAAGCGAAACTACTTTGTTTGGCCTTCCAAAAGAGGACGATATCCGGTTCGTCATGTCTA
>NW_015551047.1:658219-673764 GCF_001515605.1 Sinocyclocheilus anshuiensis
TCACAGACTGTAAGTACGTTTTCATATTTAAAGGATTTGTCACTGTCGATTCAAACTTGAGTTTTGATCAGTGTAGAGTAGCGCTTGTTGTTTGTCATTTCTCCGGTCACAAATGCAGACATGGTTTTATGTTTACGCGGCGCGATGCAACGCAACGCGTAAAAAGACAGTATAAGTCATTATAATCCGTAATTATGTCCCCACTGGATGCAACAAATGCCTCGTTTATAATGGGTTTTAATGTTTTTGTCTCGTCGCTCCGGCCGGGACACCGGCATCACAGTATGGCAAGGGGCGTAACATTTCCGTCACACGCTTGAGGTATTTGGCCAATCACAACGCACTGGATAGCTGGCCAATCAGAGCACACCTCGCTTTTCAGACCGATGAGCTTTGTAAAAATCGACGCGTTTCAGAAAGGCGGGGCATAGAGGAAAATAGTAATGTACAGTATGTGGAAAATAATGTTTTTTTAACCTTAAACCACATAAACACATTTCATTACACCAAATACACAAAATAATGTTACTTTTAGCAACGTCATATGACCCCTTTAATTTAACCTTAGTCCTGTGTCAAATGTCCTTTTTATTTTTTATCATATTTACTGTTGTTTTGTCTAGTCAAGTTTATTTGACAAAGTCTGGGAATTATAGTCTAGTTTTAGTCAATTAAAGTTGCCACATTTTAGTCATGCTTCATAATAGTTAAACTGATAATCATTATAATTGATTGCTGATCATGATTGTTGTCATTTGAGAAATTACATCAGAATTATTAAGAAGATCTCCTTGCTGATTTAGTCACAGAAAACAGCTCAAATGACCATGTGAAGGAACACTGACTGGCTGTATTACACTTTCATCTGAGCAGAATATTTTAAGGGAGATCGATATACTCCAATTTACATGTTTGTCAGAGTTTTTAGATCATCAGTGCTTTTTCCAGTTTACGAGACTATGTGTGTGAATGGCTGACAAGAAAATGTGTCCATCTGATAGGGGGATTTAAACTCTTGACATTTGGCTACCCAAAGCATGAAAAGTCATGATAATCAATATTTTTTCCTCCTCTTATTTTGTTGAAGAAAATATAGAGAAAATTTGGATATAGAGAGTTTTTTAAGCTACACAGTGTTTAATAATGTCATTGTTGTCTTGTCTTCATCTCATACTAATCATGGGGAAAGAAAGGACGTCAACCAAAAAATGTTGTGTCATAGATTTCGTTAATGAAATTAACACTATTTTAGAGGAATGCTGATAGTGCTGCAGGACCATTTTACAGCTTGTGCCATGTAATAAATGATGAGACTTATATCAAAGTCTGCAATATGAGAGACAGATCTCAATAGAACTGTTCTCATATTTTATATTCAATGATGTCACAAATATTTTTCTCATTGTGTCCATGAGACAAACCAGAGCAACAATTGTGGGTCATGTCACATTTTGTGATCTAACAATACATCAGCTACCACAAACAGACAGGAGGATCTCCCCCTGAGGATGTTTTCCTGCATATCCCCACAGGAGTTCAGTCACTGCACAAACACAAGCACACAGGAACACGTATGTGCAGAAACACCTGTCGACGGGGACTTCCATCAGGGTCCGTACAAGACCCGCCCTGTTTCCTCAGCATATACATATATATGGACAGACTTCACTATGATGCAGTTGCATTTGCAGCAACACTACTCACTACTCATACTAAAAAAATAATTTGCTGGCTTCTGTAGCATGAATTACATTAACATATTGTGCACAACAATTCACATTAAAAGAAATCTTTTCAGTCAACAATATAGCAACAACATAGAAATTTGGTGTATTAACAAGCAAGGCCATAAGTGTGGTAACGTGATCATCAGTTTAACCAACTATAATGAGTTACAGAAGTGAAACCATTATCATAGATGACTACCACCCTACAAAAAACAAATCTTTATATTTAATATTTGATATCAAAATATATGATATTTGTAGTCTGATATTTTTGCTCTCATTGTCCTGTATTTTTTCCAAATTATTATTATTATTATTATTATTTTATTTTTGCCTATATTTAACTATTTTGAATGAAATTGTTTAAAATGGTTGTTGGGGGAGGGGGGATGCAATGACTGTGGCAACTTTAACATTTGAAAGGATACTATGGAAAAGTTATCGCTTTCCTTATTGAAACTGTTTTTCCCAATCACCGCTTATCGACACTAGGGGTGTGACAATACACTTAGCTCACAAGGTGAGACAAAATACAGATGCTTGGTTCACTAGAACGAGACAATATGTTAATACTATTTTTAAGAAATTTTGACAATGACAAAATATTTGTCTTTTAATCACAAAAAGTAAAACAATGCAATATTTAGAAATATTTTAACTAATCTAGGGCTGTAACTAATTATTATTTTGGCAATCAAGTAATCTACTGATTATTTTGACAATTGAGTAATCTGATATTTTTTAGTAACACAAATAGACCTAAGTTAAAACCAGGCTTTAGTATAATATTTATATATAAACTAACGATGAGGCAATAATAATTGGCTCAAATAAAATATCAAAACCAAGTAATTACATGGTTTTATTGAAGAACACTGTTAAAATACATAATGCAATATGCCTACACAATATGAACATAACTAAATTAAGTACATTATATATTATAACAAATACCTGCAGAGGGTGTCTACAGCCTGGTGACGTTTCAATTTACAGTGTGATTAAACGACTTTCAAATCCATTTCATTTTAATATTTGGCCACATGCAAGCTCAGAAACTAGTGAGATAATGTTTTATAATGTTTAATGTTTTAATGTTATAATGGTTTCCCAGATGAACGTTAAGCAATTCAAATTCACAACATATGCAGAGGAAGAGTTTAGCCCCTTTCACACATACAGTCTTTACTGGTAAATTACCGGTAAGTTACCATTAAGAGATCATGTGTAAACAGGACCTTTTCAAAAATCCCGGTAGATTTGTTCTGGCAATCATATCGTTTTTACGGAGATGACATGATTACTCTGAGCTGTTTACGAAGCTCAGCTGCTTTTTAATTAGTTTTTCTATGTAAATATGCGCTAGATGAAGATCTTTGACCATTGCGCCTCGCAGCTTTTTGTCGTGCTTCTCCATTCATCAGGGCTGCGACTCTGCAATACTATGCACATCTCGTGTTTATAAGAGCATATTCTGATTGGCTAGTAATGTTAGTTTGGTTGAGAGTGAAAAGCTGTGCTCCTCTCATACCATTGGTAGGCGAACTCGTGGACTTGAAAGTGATATCAAGAAGTTTTTTTTTGTTTTGTTTTTTTTAAATGTAGGACTATTTTTTTCCGCGGCCAAACGCTGCACGCCGGAGATCCGGCACGGTGCCGGAGAACTTTAAGCCCTGTTTGTAACATTAATTTACACATATGGCGCAAAAAACGTGTCACAACATCTCCCTATAGAATGTGCGATCACAGGTGTGAATCAGCATTCAATCCGCATTTTACATCTCGAGCAGCTTGTTTAATCAGAATTTAGAATTCTGAAGAACTATCCATCTTTAAAAATGATTTTCTTTCCAACTATTGAAGCTACTACAAGATGTGCCTAACATAATGTGTGAACTTCTGTGGTTCATCTGTCTCCTTTATAGCAGAGCTTAAGGGAAGCACCACCCTGTTAAATCTGAAGGGACAGTAAGCTTCATGTGTTCTTGTCATGCTTTTCTCTGTATCTCTGGTCCACCTGGGACACAGAAGGGCCCTTGTGACCCAGAGCATGTCCCTGACCTACTCTGTCTCTCTGCCTTTAGGCTAAACTCTCTCCAGTGGGAGCACATGCGCTGAGGACGATTAGGAGGCTTCCTAGAATCAACACTATTAAACAATTTCTCTTTCAGCTCTGTATAATAATGGCCACTTGATTTGATATAGTTTGTTCACTTATAGAAAAGGTAGTTAGGTCTGTTTTTGCACCAAAGAATTGGTGCCAGTTGTCAATTTATTTTTTTTATAGGTTTCAGTTTTAACTGGCCACTGTACTACAATTTTCTTACCTTTACCTTTATATTGAAGTTTTTTTTATATATATATAAACTAGTAAAATGTACAAAACTGCATTCTTTGTTAATAGCTTGTAGTGAAAAAGACACACAGAAAACATATGTAAACTTTAAAGCTTAAACAATGTTAAAAACCTAATCCGGAAACTACCCAAAACAACAAAATGTACAATAAAAATTCTAAATTAATCTTAAATAAGTTTGTCTCTAATATTTAAAGATATTCTAAAACCAATATGACAGCAAGATCATCCTGACTTTTTCATGAGAAAAGTTATTGGTACCTGCAAAATGACATTACGAAAAGACATTCAACAATATTTAGAGCTATTAATATTTACAACATAATCATGATTAAAAAGACAGAGAAGACAAGGAAAAGCATGCTTCTTACCTTCTTACAGATGATTTTCGCTATAAGATGCAGGTCAGATTGTGGAGTCGCCTTTATAAACATCGTGAGGCCAGGAGGAATTACAATTGTTGATAGGAGGGAGGATAGTTTTTGAGATGCTTTCTAGACTCGGTCCCTGATGGTGAATTAGACTGTGTTTTCTAGATTCTTCTGTCCTCACAGGATCAAAGCTGTTTTGGTGGGTGTTTTCTTGGTAAAAGCTCACAGTGAGTGTTGTTTTATAAATTACTTCTTAAGATTAGTGTGGATTGTTTTGAATCACATGGATCCAAGTTTTATAGGAAAAAATAAGACATTTCTTTTAGTTTTTACAACTTATCCCTACAATAATCCCACCTGTCAATTGTGCAATCATAAATCATCCATTTGCCTTAAAGTAATTTAGCAAACATATTGCTCATTCCAAATTGACAAGACAATTAATTGAAGATACACCAAGAAACTACATTTGTAATACTTCTTACAAATGTACAGTGTAACGTTATTATATAGATTACTATGCTTAGGTGTGTCAGGACAATGAATAGACTGCATAAAGTCAGTCAGAGAGAATAAATGGGTTAGGTGAGGCATGAGACCTGCTTCGGCTGAGATTCAGCCCGTCACACAACACCTCTCCCCTGACTCTGACTTGCTCCAAAACTCGGTCTGGGGGCTGATTTGCATCTTGGGACTGGTCCTGGTTTTGTACCACCGGCCCAGAGGCCCTCATGTCAGTCTCTAACCCCCTTTCATTGCAAACACAGAGCACAGGTGCAGGACTGCTTGCATGTCTGCTGTGAGTTACTTTGCATTTATAACTTCACGGATCGATGATCTCTTGACGTAGTGTTTCATGGAATACAGACAAGTTGGATAACTTGGTTTTCTGATTATTTATCAAGGCTGTGAAATAACACTTTTTTCAAAAAGTTTAAAATCAAAGCTGTTTTGGTGGGTGTTTTTTCCTGATAAAAATTCATAACATTATGACATTAACAACAATAGCTATATAACATTATGTTATGATCATTTTAAATGGCTTAAATTGATTATTATTATTTTTTATTAGACAAGGCAATTTAAAAAGCAAAGTAATTGAAAAAATTATTTTCAAATGTTATCCTTGTTTCAATTTTGCATTTTGCTTTTACCGTTTTGTTCTTAACCATAAAAATTACATCTGCTTCCAAGTAAAGTATAATCACTATTTTCTTCATTCTAAATTGACAATGTTTCATTTTAACATACACCAACAAAAAGTGAAGAGATCTGCAATGATTTTAACAATATAAGTATCGTACATCAATCACTGCATTAATTATTATATAGATTACTATACTTAGGTGTGTCAGGACAATGAATTGACTGCATAGTCAGTCAGAGAGAATAAATGGGTTAGGTGAGGCATGAGACCTGCTTCGGCTGAGATTCAGCCCGTCACACAACACCTCTCCCCTGACTCTGACTTACATGCTCCAAAACTCGGTCTGGGGGCTGATTTGCATCTTGGGACTGGTCCTGGTTTTGTACCACCGGCCCAGAGGCCCTCATGTCAGTCTCTAACCCCCTTTCATTGCAAACACAGAGCACAGGTGCAGGACTCTGCTGCCAGTATGTGTGTGCACTTGCATGTCTGCTGTGTGTTATGAGGCTATAATCTGATGGATTAATACTTTTGATGGACTGTTTTACATGAAATACAGGCGAGTTGGAATAAACTTGTGCTCCAAAACTCGGTCTGGGGGATGATTTGCATCTTGGGACTGGTCCTGGTTTTGTACCACCGGCCCAGAGGCCCTCATGTCAGTCTCTAACCCCCTTTCATTGCAAACACAGAGCACAGGTGCAGGACTCTGCTGCCAGTATGTGTGTGCACTTGCATGTCTGCTGTGTGTTATGAGGCTATAATCTGATGGATTAATACTTTTGATGGACTGTTTTACATGAAATACAGGCGAGTTGGAATAAACTTGGATTTATTTATCGTTTATTAAGGCTTTTCAAAGTCTCATGAAAGAAATGCTGTGTAGAATTATTTGTGGTTTATGACTGCTAATTTGAATGTACTCAGTGTATTATTATGTACTTATTACTTAATTAGTGCAGTAGAACAGAGGTAAGGTAGCAGATCCGTACTCATTTTATTTTCATGTTTCAAATTTCATTTAATTTCTTGGGGAACAGGAACCTTTTTTCTAGTTGTGTGTCATGTTAAAATACCTTCTCCTATCCAAGCTTAATGTGTAGAGATAACTATACGCAATCTATTTACTGATTTAAACTGTGAAACACTGTTTGTTTAAATGCCAGTTTAACACAGCAACACTTGGTCAACCAATGGTGTGAGTCTGAGGTGGGACTATCTGTTTAACCAACCAATGGAAGATTGTGTCTTCCATGACAGAGCAATATACATTTCTTCATGTTACTTAAGCAAATTGTACCATTAAAGCAGTGGTTCCCAGTTCCGGTCCTTGTGCTGATTCAGATCATCAGCTCTTTAAGAGAGAGCACCATGAACTGAGCTGCATTCTGATTAAAATGGTCCCTACGCAGTGCTCACTGCTCCCTATTCCCCAAGCATGTTCACTTCATCTGACAAAACTTGTTAATTCAGAACACCCTAGCACAGCATTACACACAGATGTAACTTCAATAACGCATTTGAAATGTCTGAGGTATAGAAGACTGGAATTGGGACCCGACGGATGGATGGAACAAATAAATTGAAATAAACCAAGAATAATCAGAATAGTCAACCCTAAAGGAGGATCCTGGCATTATTTACTCACCCTCATGTTGTTACTGTATTTAGAAGAGTATTAAAGTACCTCTTTTCCATAATGACAGTCACTGCTATACAGTACTAAGGCAGTACCCTCCAAAAATACACCTTTGTACATTTTGTACACACTAATAAAAGGTATATTAGTGATACATTAAGTAAAACGTTGTTATATATGCTAGTTCACTCCACAGTTAAGACAATCACATTCAGGGGTCTCATTTATAAAACTCCACGTAGATTTCATCCTAAAAGTGTACGTACGCACAAAAGCTATATTTTGCGAAAAATTACTTAATAAATCCCAGTCAGGGGAAGATTGCGCGTACGTAAATCATAAATCCCATCTACTGCCCGAAATAACCATATAAGGAGCTTACAACGCCTAGTTTTATTATGCATAACCTCATCTGCATATAATTTCCATGCATATTTCCATCCACGTGACACCATGATAAAGCTACAAGACATTAAGGAAATATGCATTTACTATTTTTACCATACATTTATTTTTTTTTATTGCTAAAAATCATCCAATATCCTTGTTATGTTTTAGAATATATATACAAATATCCATAAAAACAAAACTGTTTAAAATAGTTATCAGATAAATATTTTAGAATAGAATCACATTCTTTAACACTAGCCAAATAGTGTTTCAATTGTTTTAAACAATTCAAATCAAATCAAATGTATGCAGTTTGGCTGATAAGATGAACATCTTTTAGCTATTTTTAGTGGAAACAGATATTAGCCTATACAGCCTATATTTATTGCAGTGTAAATACAATTATCTGACTCGGCGCATCACTGATGAAATATTTTAAAATGGAGCCGTGCAAATCTTACAGTTTTCTTCAAGCTCTATCCTTCAACAGGGATGCAAACTCATCATGGGTGAAAAAGGTGACAAAGACGCGCTCCCCCACCCCCCAATTTAAACACATTTTTAAAACATAATATTTTACACCCTTTATTATTTTTAACTCTATATTTGTGCAATAAAACTCACTTTAAAGATTCACATTTCATTCATGAATATGACATGAAATAAATTGCCTCCTGGTGGAAAACAAAGACTGATGAAAATGACATGAAATTACCTTTAATATCCAGTAGATGGCAGCAGAGGATCACTCATTAGCTCCATTGCCATTTCCACTCCCTAGTTGTTGTTTTTTTTTTTTAATGACTTGCTTTTGGATTTATTACAAAATGACTATGATGTATAGCCAGAGCAGGAAGTCACAAAGTTTAAAGTCTCATGTCATTTAAAAAATAAGTAAAGTAAAGCCTAGAAGGGTTAATTATTTAAATACTTAACTATTTAAATACTTAAATTAAGTTTATTGGTATTATGATTAAATAATGCATTAAATGTTTAGACATTTTTACGATTTAATTCAAAAATTACATTTTTTCAAACATTGAAAGAACTCATCAAAAAGAGTGCTCCAAGTTTTATCTTAACTGTAGAAGCTGCTAAATATATTCAGTCAACACAGACTTGTTGCTGCTTTAGTTTTGTTACTCTGAATTTACTCTGCATCATTGCTGCTGTAGTTTTGTTACTCTGAATTTACTCTGCATCACTTAATGCACAGGTCTGTTTTGACATCGGCTTGTCAGACAGTTCGTTCCGTCCATTCAATTAATGTAGGCCTGTTACATTCTTCTTATTATTAGGCTTATTATTATTATTAGGTTACTTTTATTATTACATTACAATTAATTTGCCCCGCAATAATTTTATAGCATAATGCGCTGTGAGGATAATAAAAGATTAGGTTATTAGTTTACTCCTCACTGAAATTTTGAACACTGAAAGTTTTTTTAAAAACATATATAATTAATAATTAAAATGATTAACACGGCTGTCATCAATGAAATCAAGAGCAGCTTTATTTCAGGCACCGATTTTTCAAAAACAACCTGTTTAATGCACATTTAGTTTCTTCACTATATGGGCCACAAGATAAATATTAAGGGAATAATTTAAGACAGTTATATACCGTTATCAGCATATGTTGAAGTAGATTCGTCTCTCATTGTCTCTGAGAGAATATGCGCCGTTAATGCAGCGTTAAGCTCTGTCAGATTTTTTTTACTTTCACTTTCTGAATGGTGAATTGACTGAGGTTAAGAAGTTCACCGGTGTAACTCTTGCACAAAGTTTGCATGTTGCTTGTGTGATATCCATTGGCTCGCCTTCATGGTTTAAAACAGAAATATTTCCAATATTGCGACACAGTACGTCGTGTATGCTTTCTTTTCATTTTGTACGGTATCGGAGTGAATCAGACAATTTAAGATTTGATCAGATTGGTGTTGAACAACCCAAAGAGCCAAATTCCACAAAGAGGCCCAGGATAACAAGACAACATGACCGGACTTACCATTGGGCTTGAGTGGGCTGCAGCCCATGGGCCCCGCCTTGTAGGGGGCCCCGCCTTTGCCCGTTTACATTTGTTTGATTTGTTCAGTTAAATGCCAGTCGGATATTATTAGCCGCATTACCACTGTGCACGCAATTGGGCTAGAAGGACACGTATTGATCGCGTCTGCACAGATTAGTTTATCACATGGCTCACTTAGAACAGCGCCATTAAGCCTTTAGCCTAAAAGAGCGCACATATAGAAAGATAATGATAAATTTGTGAAATGTTCACGCCTCATTTCATTACAGATGATGATTCTATTATATTAATATTCCCCTAAATTAAGAGTTTTGAGTGCTCTCTCCCGTCTCACTGCCATCACACATGTGGCAGAAATGTCATCAAAATGATTTAAAAAAATAAAAACAGCCATTTAATGAGTTTCTGTTTTCATAATACATGCCTATGATAGGACTTAGCACAAACAAGAGTCCTGTTTTTTTCCAAATATCTGCACCATCACAAATGTACAATAAACTACACTTACTGAACTTTCAGACACAAAATTCCATTTTGCTCCATCAGAAAGAAAATAGAACAAACAGCAGAACCTTTGCGTCTCTGAGCAACACAGTGTTTTGTTTCTCAGCATTACACGGACCATAAATGATTCCATCAGGCTATAAGTACAGTCATTTGGAAGTTACATGAATCAGCATTTTAAACGAATCAGTTGATTCAACTCACTCATTAAGACAGTCTACTGGCTGTTGTTTCATATTTGAAAAAGTTGCTTATTTTTTGCAGTCATTTACTATTTCTACATTTAAATGTTATATTTAAACTTTTCATAATTTATGCAAATTTATGCAGACCAGATAGTAATTTCATTTGATTGTTAATAGCCAACATGTCTTTTTATTCGGATTGAATGTATTGATTAAATAAGAACCTAACATAAGAGAACGCAGATATAACAATATTTTTTTTCAATACTAATACATCTCTGGCTTTTTTTTTTTTTTTTAAACCGTTATTTCAGGGTCTTGATCTCTCATCTGAGAGAACACATCTTGCTTATTGTATTATAATGACTATTTAATATTACATCTAAACTTTGACTATAGGACATGTTGCATATTAATAGTACTATATATGAATCTCAAAGTATATTTTAATTTTTGTGTATTTTGTGTTGCTCCATAATGATGTTCTTAGTTGAGGGCATTTGTAGTGTGTAGGGCCCAAACATAACCTCAAGCCCAGGGGCCCCCGGCCCCCTAAGTCCTGCCCTGCAAGACAATGTCATAAATCTGTCCAGATCCTAGCGCCAGCCAGTCTGAAGCAAGACTAACCAACCAACTATTTCACAGAACAGCTTGCAACATTAACACAAAATAACACTTATTGATTATCCCAACTCAGGAAGGAGTTTGTCAAATTTGGGGCAAGTAACCAAGATTAATGGTCAAAGAGATGCACAGCATGACCAAGACAAGAACCAGACTGAGATTCCCTCTAGTCCTCTTTTGACCTCTGCTTCTCACAGAACACACCCTCACGTTCACAGAATGGCAGAGAGACCTTTCCATGTATACATGCACCAAAATGATGCTAAAAGGACTTATGAGCAACTATCACTTCTATGCATAACTCTATATCATGTATGTAACCAACACATTTGACTATCATGTCCTAATCACTTATTGCATATGTATTTTGAATAACTATTGAATTGTGTATAGGATTATATTCATGTTGGGTATGTATGAGTTTAAATTTTCATGCTTTAAACGTTTCTATGAATCAGTAAAATGCCCAAATTATACTCCGCAAGAGTGGGAAAATTCGGATCATGTGACTGATAAGATAAAATGTTGATTTATGTATTGAGAGGAGAAACAAAGCAACACCCCGAGCTAAGACAATGTCTAATTGGTCAAGACACCATCTGGGATGTGTCCAACAGCCCGGTTTAAATACTCAGGACACCATCAAATTATGCTTTTTGCCTTGTCGGCTTTTAGCTGCCGCTTTTAGTCATTGCTTTTTGATTAGGCTTTTAGCCATGCTTTTTGCCACTGCTTTTTGCATGTGAATTCTTCGAGCGCTGTTCCAGCGTGCTCTGGCTTGCATGCCAGCAGCTCCTCTAAAACCATGAGGAGAAACGCCACCTAGTCTTGTCAAACTTTACTCTTTTCTTTCTTTTACTTTAGTTTCTTTTCTTTTCCGTTGAGAGTTTCATGTTCTGAGTTAAGTTTTGCCGCAACGCCATGTCTCCGAGTCCGACCTCGAGTTCCCGTCTAAAACTTCAACCAGCATGTCTCCGAGTTCACCTCGAGTCTGTGACCACCTCAAAACTTCAACGAGCCCACAACTCCGCATCTTCAGCCAATGCCCAATCACTGGCTTCCCAAGATGTCACTTCAAAGACTATGGAACTTCCAGCCATTCAGAAACCTTGGGAAACCCCTTTCTGCAACTAAAGCCAAGTTCACACTACACGACTTTAAACGTCGGCAGATCGCTGTGCTGTTCAGACTACATGACTTGATTGTCTGTCTTTAAGTCGTTGTGGTGTTCACACTACGTGACTCTATGTAAATGATCCGCAACAGGGGGTCACACACTACACGAGCTGACAACAACTCTGTCACCCAACGACTCTACAAACCACATTTTGTCACAAAAACACACGCGAGAATTGGAACGGGAATGACATGAAACACATGAAACAGGAGTTGTTTTTTTGAAAATGGATGTCGGGAAGAAATTATCGCTGCAAGCTGTTTGCACGATGAAAAATTTTGCTCCAAACTTTTCTTTAAGCCACGTTGCTGCTGTTGTTTTTCTTCCGGTGACCTCAACCCATGCCTTGCTCTCTCATTGGCTGTAGCTCGTCACGACATCTGACACCACGTGATGTCGAGTCGGCCAACTGGTCCAGATATTTGGCATGCTAGATATTTGTTTGCCGTCGGCGAGGTGCCGGCGACGCGTCAGCGAGCCTCTTTGATGCGTCGTGTGTAGTTCACACATAAAGATTGCCGAGCGCCGATCACCTGCTGATTTTCCCCCGATCACAGCCCGACCTGTCGGCGAGCTTGTTAACTTGAAAACCGGGCTTATATCGGGTTTAAAATCCTGTAGTGTGAACTAGGCTTAAGACAACAAGGGAACCCCCTATACAAGCAATGCAAGTACCTCCAGATTCTAGCTGAACTGGTGCATTTAATATAAATTTTAGCCTCATTGAGAAACTCAATGTGAGGGTTACTTAAATGATTTATGGTTATTCAGGTCTATGCAATTGCACATATTGCTATAAACTTGGGATTTCACATTTTCATTCTCTTAAACTCATTCTTTCCCCACTTTTTCTCTTTCTGCAACTTGTGTGAATGTATGAGTGCATATGTTTGTGTTTGATTAGTTTATACAGTGGGTACGGAAAGTATTCAGACCCCCTTCAATTTTTCACTCTTTGTTATATTGCAGCAGCCTTATTTATATTGAAAACAGAAGTATCTTGTGTTTTGTGCTTACAAGTGAATGTCTTAAACTGCCGATCTTGTTACTGTGCTAATAAATAGTGTTTTCCCTATATTTTGGATATTAATATCCATGCAGAGTTGATGTTGTACGGCTCGTTCAATTAATTGCTGGCCGACTCAGTGATCAGCTGTAAAACAATGATTCTGTACAAATTCCCTATAAAGTCTTAAATTATTCCCTTTGAGCTAAATTGACCTGTTTCCCTTATAATTTTGTTATAATGGGAAGATCCGCGAATGTGTAGAACTACGTAAACTTGCAAAGCCAGAGGATCCTTACATGATCAAGGCTCAGAAACACAGCAAGGAGATCGCTAAAATAATCCATGTGACATCAGTGGTTCAACTGTAACTTTACGAAGCTACTAGAATACTTTTTGTGCACAAAGAAAACAAAAATAACGAATTTATTCAACAATTCGTCTCCTCCACGTCACCCTATAGCGCCATTTTGGAGTGTATCACATACGCAAACAACATATGCTTATCTGTGTCAGCAGCACCGTACGTGGATACGCTGTTTACGTTGTTTACGCTTTGATCTGAATGTAAACAATTTATCCGCGTACATACAACGTTGCATACGTTGTTTACGTATGTGATACTCTCCAAAATGGCCCTACAGGGTGACGTGGTGGAGATGAAATGTTGAATAAAGCTGTTATTTTTGTTTTCTTCGTGCACAAAAATTATTCTCGTAGCTTAGTAAAGTTACGGTTGAACCACTAATGTCACATGGATTATTTTAAAGATCTCATTGCTACGTTTCTGAGCCTTGATCATGTAAGGATCCTTGCTGTCTATGGGAGGGTATGCTCGGAATGCATCAAAAATATCTTAATTTGTGTTCCGAAGATGAACAAAGGTCTTACAGGTTTGGAACTACATGAGGGTGAGTAATTAATGACAGAATTTATTCTTTACAATAAACAAAATATACTGTATAACATGCATTTAGAAAACAGATTCACTTCCAGTTCAGTAAGAAAAAGGTCCATGGAAGCTTCAATTAAAAAAAAAAAAAAAAAGCCAAAAGGACTGAATTGTAACCTCAGTTAATTTCTATCAACCTTATTTTTAAAGTAAGATAAGGTGCGGCCATTTGTAACTTGAATGTGCGAGGCTTCCAGTGTCATTCATAGTTGTTTTTAGCTGTACAAAACAGCTTGTTATGCTGCTTGATATTGCAAGCTGGAGTTTCTTATCATATCGTATTAATTCATTATCAAGGCTTTGCCACAGTGTTTATCTTACTAATGGTAATAGAGTTGGACAGGCATCACGGGAGGATTTTTGTCTTTAATGGCAAGAGAGGGCAGTAGTGATCTGCCAGAGACTGATGAGTCTCTTTTACATAATTGAGTCATACATTTCAAATTTACAAGTCACATTCTCTAACAAACGTGACATTTTAATCAATGGGATAATTAGAAAATGAAACTATCAGGCAAATGGTTCTGATATATGACAGCTTAATGGGTTTGGTCTGATCAGATTGTGTTATCAGCTGTTATTTGCAAAAGACTTTACTGTCCTGCCATTTCATCAGAGAGCATACTTCATAAAACTGTTCTTATGTAAATTGTATTAAATTCAGTACAGGAATGATTTTGTGAGCAATTGTTCGAATGAGGCAGCTGACGAGAGGAATAAAACATCTTGGTTCAATACACCACACTCTAAATATCCCAAATGAATGCTAATTTTTACTTGCGTAAATAGGTAAGTGCTATGTGAAGGTGGATAAAAACCTTGGCTTGGCATTTTAGCCAGTAATGCATCGACTCTCTCAGTGGATGATGTTTTAGACGTCTTATTAATCTCTATAGGCTTAAGTGTGTCAGAATTTAGAAAGACAGAATCCATTAGGGCATGGAAAACAAGGCATCTATCCATGATGTAACAGTCATGGCCACCACACATCGTCTCACAACAAATCTATATATGTTAAGAAAGTCTGCAACTTGTTTGAGAAAGTGGAAAACATCTCAGGTTACTTATGTAACCATGGTTCCCTGAGTAGGGAACGAGACGCTGTGTCCTCTAGGGGTTGCTATGGGGAACGCCTCGTTGTGACCCGGGAAAATGGCACGTATGGTCACCCTACAATACAGTATAATAAAAATATACACAGTGAAGGTCAAGGATTGAACATACTGATCTGAACACTGAGCCTTGAACAGTCACACACCTTTGTGCCAAACATTCATTCATAGTGTTAACACTCACACTACTTGTGGTTTTATATGTTAAAACATTAAAGGGTTAGTTCACCCAAAAATGAAAATTAGCCCATAAATTACTCACCCTCAATTCATCCTAGGTGTATATGACTTTCTTCTTTCAGACGAATCCAGTCGGAGTTATATTA